>NW_026999342.1:300000-461095 GCF_037126465.1 Ornithodoros turicata
AACGTGTCGTGTTTGTCCTCCATCCTTGTCTCGTGCTCCTTTCCCTTCACCATGTACCAGATCGTCTGCGCCCTTGCTCTTGTCCCGCTTTCCCAAGCCACACGCTCCAGTATCTGTCGCGGCACGTTACTGTTAACTGCACCACTTCTAGCACGTTCTATGGTAGGCGGTCCATGAACCAATACCACTCTACATTCCCAATACACTCTAACAACTGAGCTTCACGGCATAGCAGGCTGTGCGGCAACCATTGCCACGAATGATATAGGGTTATATCAGTTGTGATTCGAAGACAGAGGGGGCGTACGCTTTTTTGTGTCGATTTGGATACGTGATAATTGACACAAAAAGGCGTACGCCTCCCGGTCTCCTCGAATCAGGAGCGATAACGCTATCATGCGTTGCAATGATCGACGCAGAGCGTGCTATGCGGTGGAGTTCAGTTTTCAGGGTGTAGGTCGTCGTTTTCGGATTCGCCAGCAGCCAACCACCTTCTGGCGGACACGTTGCACCGGAATGGAGTGGAGTGACGCTAATATCGAGCGTTCTGCATGCCGTAACAGCGGCAAGGTAATGGTAATGGTAGCGTGTATTACGCGTAAGTTTTGTATGCTTGAACAGTGGCCAGACAGTATTCCATAACAAGAGTTAAATGCATCACTTCACTCATGATACGCCGCGAGCTCCCGCACGAAGGCCAATCGCAACTTCAATATGAAGTCTCGGCCGACCAGAATGGTTGTTATGTGCCGTCGCAGGAGTTTGCTGTACACTCTTAGGCGGCAACCGCATATAGCAACTTTTGGCAACTGAATCGGGCCAACGGAGCGCCAACTCAGCGTGAACGGAACGGTATCGAAGCTACGCAACCGCATGGAGCAGAATGTCCACGTTCAGGTTGTCATGGGGAAGCGTCGGCGTAGCGTTTACCACCGCTTGTTGCACGCGATGTGGCAATAGGGGGGGGGAAGATATTTATTAGCCGAAAAGGAAAAAAGACGATATGGCAATGCTTATTGTAGTAAATTGCTGCACGCATTGTTTAGTAACATAAATTATATTTTAGCGGTTCTTGAAAAAGTACGGTGCTAATAACATCTAGAAACCAGGTGTTTACAAGATATTTTGAGATACGAAGAGAATGTTGGCTTATGAGTGTTTCTAGCAATGCTCACTAAACAAATATCAGATTGCACTTTTGTTACCGCTATCTCCTCACACATTTCCGATTTCCCATGTGCCACAAATAATATTTTGATGTTCCATTTAGTCACCTTCGCCGTGCACACACCTTATTGCCACCTCCTGCCAAAGGATATATTTTAAGTTGATGTCCATACTCAACAAGTTTGACGTTCCAAAGGGGCGGCCTCCTTGAAACCTCCGATATTAATATATTCACGTCGAAGTCCGCGCGACGGACCATCTGCGTGTCCTTCTAGGAGGCAGGGCGAAGAAAGCAAAGGCCGCAAAAAAAAAAAAAAAAAAGCGGTCACAGGCATGGACACAGGTGACTTTGTCACGTGCTCGTGGCATTTCCTGTGAAGCGTGTTTTCATTGGCGCACACGGTTCCGTCGGGTGGTGTCACTTCTTCTCCTCAGACTAAATATCTGTCCTTGGCAGAAACCGGCTCATCCGTCCGTCGTCTATTGTTCGCTTAGTAGGTCACCGTTCCTTTCAAGTTCTGCTGCCATTCAGTTGGCAAAAGTGCTCCATGCGGTTGCCGCCCTAGAAATTATGGTGGTGGCGGTGATGGTAAAAGGGACCGCCGTTGTCGGCCTCACAGAGGTGGGCAAACGTCACGACTTACGCCATGGGGGACTGTGCGTCCTGGGCCGACTTCTAAGGGAACTGTGCCGACATATGTCTGAAAACGTCTCTTAGAAATGAACGTCACCACATAGCACGCTCCTGGCCAACCGTCATCTCGAATGATATCGTGAAATGATATTGTGAAAACGGGAGGCCTCCTCTTTTTTTAGAGTGAACACTGACTTGAAAATAATAATAATAATGTGTGCTATGTGCATTCTAAAAACAGAACTTCACAGCATAGCAGGCTGTGTGTCAAACAATCCCACGAATGATAGTGTTATCGCTTATGATTCGAAGAGAGAGGGGGCGTACGCCTTTTTGTGGCAATTAGCATATATTAAAATTTCCAAAGAAAAGGTGTACGCCCCCTGTGTTGTCCAATCACATGCGATTACCCTGCCATTCGTGGAAATAGGTGGCGCGAAGCGTGCTATGCGGTGAAGTTCTGTTCTTAAAGTGTGGAAGTTTCACATACAGGGTGGTCCACCAACCATGATAGAAATTCATAGTAAAAAACGTAGACCCTGGAGAGACATGCGGTCAAGGGACTTTTTTCTGCCAATAACTTTTGAAACATATTGGTAACATTTTTACTTCATTTCAATTGGCGGAAAGTTAATTTCTTGAATTGAACTCCGAAATTTCCCAAGGCAACCTAACGTTTTCTTTGCGGAAATGGGTTCCCCGTGGTCATTTTACTCAGTATAACACATAATTCCACTCGTAATGCAATGGCAATTGCCGAAATAAATTCGCCGAAAATCTGTGGAAATGAGCCCTTGGCTCCGCCCCTTTTTTGACGGCTCGTAGTTTGAGCGCAAAGCTACGAAGAAAGGAGGTTACATTGACACGCCACACAAGGGGGGAAAGGGTTACAAGGCGTCGGGTGACTTCATTTTTTATAAGATAGCTCTGATTCCCGCACTCACCGCGCGTGTTTGTTCCGTGGGTAAGGCTTGTAACCCTTTCCCCCCTCGTGTGGCGTGTCAATGTAACCTCCTTTCTTCGCAGCTTTGCGCTCAAACTACGAGCCGTCAAAAAAGGGGCGGCCAAGGGCTCATTTACACAGATTTTCGGCGAATTTATTACGACAATTGCCATTGCATTACGAGTGGGATTATGTGCTATACTGAGTAAAATGACCACGGGGAACCCATTTCCGCAAAGAAAACGTTAGGTTGCCTTGGGAATTTTCGGAGCTCAATTCAAGAAATTAACTTTCCGTCAATTGAAATGAAATAAAAATGTTACCAATATGTTTCAAAAGTTATTTGCAGAAAAAAATACCTTGACCGCATGTCTCTCCAGGGCCTACGTGTTTTACTATGAATTTCTATTATGGTTGGTGGACCACCCTGTATATTTTCACTTAAGTCAAGGAAGTGACAGGCATGTATTTATCTGCTACAGGGTGATTTTATGCGCGTAAGAAAAGACATGCTTACCGTCTTGTAAACGGAGGACGAAACAGTTATCGCCCTGAACCGATACTTTCTTTCCGCTCAGTGGCCCTATTCATAATTTAAAAAAAAAAAAACTATATATGAGACATGCAGGCATTCTTTTGCACGTGAGCATGTCGTAACAAAATCAATGGCTCACGCATGGAAACCGTCTTTGTCTGGCTATAATATTTGATTTGATCAGGCATGGTCTAAGCGAAAGTGGCGTATGTTAACAATTTGCATACTGACGGCATGTCGGCATGCCATTTAGCTCAGCCTGGAACACCGCACTCTGCTCTTGAGAATTTTGTGTTTATTCGTGGCTGCGGAGCTCTGCCTCCTCTTCTTCTTGAGCAAAAGCAGCATACGCTGGAAGTGTAGAGGTCCTCCAGCGCCCTACTGGGTCGCAGAATTTTCCGAATGAGTTACCAACAAGCCCGAGAACGCTAATCTTGCATAATCTAAAGCATCCAGACAAACAAAACCACAGCAAGCAAATGTTATTTCACGAGGCAAGCAGATCTTAAGGCAAACGGCATGACAGCAATACCGGTGCTTTGAACCACATATCGCTTTCCTCTAGGGGGATTTCCCTTTTCCGTAATATCAGTCGTGGTATTCTGGCCGCATCATGATTCCCAATGTTAGTCCTAATTTCAATAACACTTATCTGCCTCAGTTGGAAACAGTGACAAACCTTCGATGAACTACCAGTTTATGTCTGCGTCTGATTGACGGGGCTCCAGAGACCGATTTCCTCGGTTTCCTTCTTCGTTGAATGAGACATGTCGTTACTTTGATACAAACAAGTGCGAACGATAATCGGTTGCGCCGTTCCTGATATATGAACCAAGGGTACCGCTGTTTATGCTTTCCTTCTCCACCTCCTTCTCTAAAAGCCTTTGGGAGACAAGCCAGCACAATGAGAGGAGCCCTGTAACGTCCTTGTCATCGTTGCCGCGGGGCGGCTAAATACTCAACAGGCTGCCGACCGCTGGCTGGGGACCCGGATGAACTATGGGTGATACAGATAAAATGGTTAACTTGAGACTTGTGTTGTGTCGTCTGTTTTTCGTCTTTTTCCCAGTCTCGGGTTTTCGTCATGGATATGGGTGATCTCTTCTTACTTCGTATTTGTCTAAGACAATAACACTCCGCCTCCTCATCGTTTGCCGAAAGTTCATTTGCGAGCCTCGGCGTTCGGCCTGCGTTCTCAACTGAGTGCATGAGGCACGCCATTACTTGACGAGAGAAACGTAATGCTAGTAAATCAACTAACACGGAGAAGTGGGGTAGTTCATGCACAGATCCACTGGATGAAACAGCGCAGGAGGCAACAGCAGGCTGCACCGTAAGCAGGGTATTGAAATAGGCCCGTTTCATCTCATTGGACTAGTTGGAAGCACCGGTTGTGTTGTTTCTATCTTTCGTGGTGTTGTCTCCTGCTATGTTTCACCCTTGGATTTATCGCATTTCATCCCGTGGTGTCGGAAATTTCTCTTCGTTCTTTCTCTCAGAGGGGTGCGACTAGGGGGCCCTCATTCGGTTGGTACCTGGTTGATTGCCGAATTGCCCTTGTCACCGCATCGAGCAGGTACGATTGGCACACGATAGTGATTCTGTAACTTTTTCAACGTCCGACCTGCGTGTCGGCGAGTTTAAACCTATGCACGTTTGCTGCATGATCTAGGCTTGCAAGAACTGGAATCACGGGACGCCGACATCCGCGCGGAATTCGCGAAGGCTTGATTACTGTCTCCACTTGCAGCGGAGAAGAACTGTCTCTTTGTGAGGCAATGCAGTGTAACAGCGTAAGGAACCGCGTAGATATGTTGCCTCAGTGTCCTGGGAAAAATTTCTTGCATATTTCGTTCGCGTATTTTTCTGTAATTGGTTCGAAAATTTCGCGGATCTTTCAACTTGCGAAGAGAAGAGCTCCCGTGAATGTCGTGAAAATCAGTTCCTCGTGAAAATTACTACTTATACAGTAACTTCTCGCCTGTAACGGGACGATCGGCACCGACCAGACGTCCAACGGAAGTCGGGGTCCCATGAAATATTCAACAAAGCGCGTCAATACGGTGACGTCCCGGATTGGTCTCCTCGAACGACCCCGCTCGATGATTGCACAAATCGTTCGAGGGGGCCAATTAGAGCACGCTCCGCGCTGTCGGGGTCTCTGAGAAGGAGTGGGCCAGGAAAAGCGTAAATTGCAGATTGCCTTTCTCATAAATTACGAACGACTAAACGAATTAATCCCGTTCCTTTTATGTTCGTTTCAAGGTAACAGCATATTTCCTTCCGTGATGAGAGATCAGCGCACTTTAGTACTCCTCTAAGGCTTACCACGAAGACCCGAGGGAAATCTATGCTCTTTCTTGCTTTTCTCGTCTTTCTCCTCTGTGACCCCTTCTGTTACGTTAAACCTGCAAATAAGAAAGTAATTTCAGTTTCAATCCACTCGTCGATAGTTAATAAGTAAGTAAATTAGTAAAATAAAGTAAACCTTAGAGGTTTCAGCAACCCACCATGGGTGCTACCTGGTCTATCGCAAGAGCTGTATAGCTATTACACACTCTGAATCTAAATCCCCCAACAATCAAAACAAATCACAGCGGGATCCCTCACATACTCAATCAATGAAGCGGGAAAACAATATAGAACACTACAGATCTACAAACTACAGTGTCAGGAGTTCACACTAAAATGGAGTTCGCACTTAGTGTTCACAATACGGTTGTGAGACCAGTCTCACTCAAGCAGGATACCAGCAGACGGATTGTCTCACGCCATTGTCTGGTACGCCACGGCATGAAAAATCTGTAGCGGGCCGTGGACAATGACGAAGATGTCCACGCGCCTGGAGCACCTGCCTCAGTTCCACCAGCGCGGCCATGGAGATAGGCCACCGTCATCGCCTCTTTGTGGCATACCATTGTCGTGGGTCGGAACTCATGTAGAGGAAGACTATCACACAATCCTCTACATTTTGTGACCCGAACGATGAACATCAAGTTCGGAGCAATTCAGCCATTCACCATCCCAAAGATTTGACAAAATCGACTAGCACTACCACAGCGCTCTATCCATGGAAGTCACCGCCATTACTCGGCTCACGACGACAGCATCACGACTGCCCTTCTCCTATCGACTGACTCGCCGACCGCTCACGTACCGCTCCCCTCCACGGTACCGATTCGGACGACCATGCAACGATCCGACCGCTCACTGGTCTCCGGCTCCTCTAACCGGCTATCGCATGACGGCTTCCAGGGACCGCCCTGCGCTGTGCACGGACCCCGGCACACTCACGACCCGCCGCTTCCTTTGTGCATCTCGACGCTCATTCGCAGCCGGCCGCGACACCAGAGCAAAGTGTCAGAGCAAATTCGCGGCCGCCGACGCCACGGCACGCAATAGCCGGCGTCTCGCCAGTTATCCCGGCAGTTCTCACAGGTACGCAGCCTCACTTCCTGAGACCCTACGAGCTCTCGCTCCCGTGCCGGTGGCGGCACCCCAAGCCATGACTCTGACGCCCAACAATTCGCCCCTCATCTGTCCCGCTCATCGAGAGCTTCTCGCAACGGGTATTGTGCCGTACCACGAATACGTCCAGTAGTGCACGTCATCCACAGGCGCCTCTTCCTCTCTCCCTACGGTGTAGACGTAGTTCACCGTTCTTCTTTCTCGCCGCTCTGGATCTGGAGCACATTCTTCTTCATTGCCCTCACTACGAACCTTCCCGAGCCACACTCTCCGAGTCTCTTCGTCAGCTGGACTCTCGCCCTTTCTCCCTATCGAAATTGCTTGGTCCCTGGCCCAACCCAGCCCAGCAACGCTCTGCGCTCAAAGCTCTTCTGAAATTTCTGGACACCATCGGTCAACGATCGTTATTGTGAAGGGGCTCGTTATTTTATTCCCCACCTCCATCCAGCAATGGGGTAGAGTATCGCCTGTGGCGATGAAACTCCCCACTCTCCAAGGTCGAAAATAAAGTTGTTGTTGTTTCTCGCCGCTCCGCGTCTGGAGCGGGGGGAGCACTGTAGCGGGCCGTGGACAATGATGAAGATGGCCACGCGCCTGGAGCACCTGCCTCAGTTCCACCGGCGCGACCGTGGAGATAGGCCACCGTCATCGCCTCTCCGTGGCATACCATCACCGTCCGTCGGGGCTCGTGTGGAGGAAGACCATCGTCCTCTACAAATCTTAGGTTGGGGTTCATCTGTCGTAGAACATTCAGGTTACAGCTAGAGTCTGCAAACCACAGTCGACGAGAAACGTCGTACGTGACGCTGTGTAGTAGTCGGCGGGCGTCGTGCGCTGTGAATGGAATAGCACGACATCGGCGCATACTATGTGCCTCTGTAGCGAGACAGTCAGTCTTTTCATTGCCAGGGATACCGCAGTAGCTGGGTACCCACTGGAACCTAACCTCGTCACGGTCCTGGACAACAGATCCGTCGATATGAGCAACGTGCTCCGGCCTCCAGCGGAAATATCTCCTGCCGGTGTGGCGATATGCTCTGGGATATCGTGCCTCCTGGTTCGAGTTCAAAGCGGACTAAGCCGACATTTCTCTTAAAGCGTCTAACGACAACACATGGGTAAACAACACTGCCCCCGCCCGTATTCGTAAACGGCTCTCCTCCCAGTCTCGGCGTGGCATCTGGCAAACTGACATCGCCAGTATCTTTGCGGGCAAAGTTTACTTTTTTCTAGCTCCGTCTTGCGGGGAAACACGAAATCTCAGATTTGGTAGGTAATGATCGCACGTGCCAATGGGTTGGAGAGTCTTATCCGGTGACTTCTAGCTGTATTTCACGGCCCATTTAAATGGGGCATGGCCCGAACGGCTTTTTTAAGCAATTATTTTGCATGTTAGCGTAAGAGCACACATTTTAGAGCCATCTTAGTCAGCAGGTGTTTATTGGTTCGCTTTTTTTCTGCCCCTTCTCTGCTAGCAAAGAAGAAATAGACAACGCTGTGAACTAAGTGACCAACAACCCTTGATCAACTGTGAACTGGACCAACTGTGAACAACACCAAACGTGTGGTCAACTAATGTTACCAACAAATATGCGACCTGCTGTAACAAATGTGACCAACAGAAAAATATTATGGTGAAGTGTATGGTGTGAACCGAAGGTGACCACCAGATGGAACAGCCACCGAACTTTGCGGCGAACGTATCATCGCTATCTGTCGTGTGTCCTGTTGGCGTGGCCCGTTTTTTCGTGTTTTCTTTTTATTTGTTGTTGCCTTTTCTCTCTCTCTCTCTCTGTTGCATCTTGCCGCCCGTGTCGGCAGGCAGACCGCTGGTAGTGGTGGTGGTACTGCTGAAACAGCTCGCCGTTGTCGGGCTCGCAGGTGTGGGCAACATCGCGACTAACGCTCTGGGGGAATGTGCGTCCTCGGCCGACTTCTAAGGGAACTGTGCTGGCATATGTCTGACAGCGTCTGGGGAAAACCCAGGAAAAGCCCCAGGCAGCACAGCTGACTGCACCGTGACCGCACCGAACCGTGCACGGTCGTTGATCACTGGCGGCTGTCCACATCACGAGCCTTTTACTTGATGCTGCCTGGTTTCTTCACATGGGAGCTCTGTACTAGCGCAGTTCGAACGCCTGCTGTGCACGAGAGAAAATGTGCAGACAAAAATGTGTCAACCAGTAGTGGAATCAACATAATCGTCCTGCTCGCACTGCATGCTCCGTGGAACTACAAACAGGTTGCAATAACTGTGAAAAAGTGACAAGGTTCGTTCAGTCAATTTTTAATAAGAACGAAATGACGATTAAATGCAAGGTTCGTTGCAGAATATGCCGACTTTGAACATTGTGTATCGACCAACTCAGACAGTGTCGCCGGTCACGCATGTGGATGCATCCGTATATTAATGATATGAGGTATATTAATATTAGCATTAGAGTCCTCGGTATGCAAGAATCGCGGCGTAGTCTGGCTGTAGCCACGGCGCGCATGCTCAGTTAGTGGAGAGGGAAGAAGAAAGCTGGTGCAGAACCTTTGACGCTGCGCACCGGCCAGTGCAGCTGTGATGGTCACAGGTTTAGATGTGTCAGCGTGGTCGCGCCATGAGTTATGGAAGCTGTGCGAAGGAGCACCAGCGAAAGGAGGCAGAGGCACCGAGATGGCGCCGCCAAGCTGAGTCGGAAGAATCCCGAAAGGCGGGCTTGGCTGCGGATGCTGCCTTGAGTTAGCGTTGTGTAGGGTCGTGTGAAGGGTTGTGTAATGTTTTTGAACGGTCATTGAAGGGATGTGTAGCGTTGTGAATGGCAGTCCGAAAGGGGTTTTCAAGTTTTAAAGCTATGCATTTCCGTCGGACCCACAAATGGATCGACCATGTTTTTGTACTATGCTCTGGCGTAAGTCTCTTCCTTGTAATGCGATATCTACGACTACTTGCCGGTTGCCGTTGCCTTTATATCAGTAGGGGACGGGTGTCCAAGACGAGAAGAAAACAGAACGTGACATATGTCGCACGGATACTTGCCATGCTTTGCCTTTCTTGTATCCGTACATTACTGGCGTCCCGGACACGCACTCGTCGTTTAACCCCTGAGTAGACAGGAAGTAACAGGGCTCCCGCGTAGTATTCCTTGTACGCGTGAGGTAATACGTCTCCTTCTGTAATGCTGCGAGGACCTGTAGGAACAAGTAAAGAAAAATGCAGACCCTGTCCTGACACGTCACTGTCAAAATCGTTAGCATAGATACCGCTTCAGCTTCGACGTCTTGCCCGCCGCGCAACCAGAAAGGCCGTCTCATCTCGGTCACTTTCATTCCTCATAAAGTAACTACACACGTAACACTTTAAGGCACAACTTCTCCGCATTAGCTCATTCAAGGTCAACCATTGCAGAGGATGATACCACGCCTGATTTGAGAGGAGATGGAGCTGCAGTCAACATAAGCGCAAAGTGCCATAAAAAGGCGTATGTCTTCCATTCTCCACAAACGAAGAGAGACAACGATGTCATTCATTATGGCTGGCAAAGAGAAGAGTACGGACAAAGTGGTCTTTAGGGGGCACTGCCCCTAGTCTCAATACAGTGACGTCATTCCACACGATGGTGCGCTTTCCCGGTCTCTTATGAACTCGTGGATCGCATTACATGACGTAAATATTGTGGGTCCCTGCGTGGGATATTCGCTTTGTGGTAGTTTCTCATCGTGGTTTAAGCTACATCACTATGATATGCCTTAAAGTGACGCACCTGAGACACAGTATTGCCTTCGTTACATCCTGTCTTCTTCTTAGTTCCTGCATTGCCATGAACGGCGCCTAACAACAGGCAATCAGTCAAGAAAGTGGCTAGCTGAATCATGTTTCACCCGTACTTCTCGAATGGTACGCCTCAAGTACCACGCAAATAGTGGTGCTCTCTGTGTTATGAAAAGCGCCTGATGCTTCAGGGAAAGATCACCAATACAATAGTTCTACTATTGGCTGCTGACGTTCCGTAATCCTGAAGGACAGGTCGCACGCTGGTTCCAGACCATCCAGGAATATGACTTCACGCCACAACATCGCAGAGGCCGGGATCACGCCAACGCTGATGCCCTATCTCGACTTCCTTGCGAAGGAAAAGATTGCGGTCATTGTGCGCATGCGGACGATCATAACGTCCTCGCTCCAGCGCGTCCGCTAAGAATTGATGTCTCTCTCACCCACACAGCCTGCGCCGTTGGAGTACACTCCGAAGAGAACCTGGACCACATGAGGCGGGCGCAATAGTAGGATCGGAACATTGGCCCCATTCTTCTATGGAAGCGAGCGGGATCTCGACCATCGTGGGCCGAGGTGTCAGGACAATCAGATCAGGTCAAAGGCTACTGGTCGCTGTGGGACTCCCTCGATTTGCATAACAACCTCCTATACCGGGTATGGGAGTCTCGTGACGGACGGAGAAACCAGACATGAAAGAGATGAAAAGATATGAAAAGACCAGATATGAAAAGCGCCTGATGCTTCAGGGAAAGATCACCAATATAATAGTTCTACTAAGAAAAGAGATAAGAAAACGCATATTGCTAGGACTTTTCGCAAAAGGTCGACACATGTCTCTAACCTTGGCATTACGGCACATGCACTTGACACATGTTGGAAAATCGATTTCCCTGGTAAGGGCGAACAATGGTACCTCAGCTCCGAGTGAATCAATCAACTACAGAGTGGTTGCTTAACACGTCACTGTAGACGTTGATAAATTGACTGCACTGTTTCTTGGTACCCAGACCCAGTTTACGAATGGAAATGTGAAATATGTTGTAATACATGGTAGCTGCTTCCTGGGAATGAGAAAATATCCAGTGAAATACAGTCAACACAAGATATAGAAAGATACAGTGAAAGCTCTGTTTATTAGCATATAAACTTTTATATAGCAGGCTGCATTTCAGGCAGGTGCAGTACTGGACAGACGTTTACGGAACAGGCTCCGGCGCATTTATTCCTCAGAGTGAAACGCTAGCACTTAATGGTATCGTACGGGTTTACAAACAGGCCACTGGGCTACCCAGGCATATGTCGTTAAGCCCGTACGGCCCGATTCGCTGAAGCGTGTCACTCTGAGGAAGGAAAGCGCCGGAGCGTCTTCCGTAAACTTTTGTGCAGCACTGTACCTGGCAGGTGGGCTGCAGGTGCATGGTGAAATCGAGTCCACTGGATGAATGCTTTTAGGCTAATAACAAAAAAAAAAATAGTATGTGTGTTTATATATTTATCACTGCATAGTTGCTTCCAAGAATACGTGAGTCACCAAGCTACCGCAAAGCAGGAGTTTTTGCAAGGCTTTACGAGCTCTCCAAATGAATCCAAATGCTTTCTGGATAGGAAATAAAACGAATCTTTTGGGTGCTACACTATATCCGTCAGACGACACCATATGCCCTAAAAATTCATGTAAAAAATCATGACATGTAAATCAGAGCGAGATTTCCAGTGAAGGTTGTTCAGGCTCTGGGAAGTTTTGCCTATATACTGCTTGCAACAGGTGAAGGGGCAAAAATAAATCACATTGTTTGTGCAAACAATAAACTTCTTGCGATGGTTTGCAGTACAGAACAGAGCCTTAGGTGGAAGGTTTACCGTCAGGATCATTTTTGAAAGCCTGCACGGGCGACGAAGGACTATACCCTTAGACCTGAGGACTTCGCAGGCTTTTCGCCATGACAGTATTGTATGCTTACAACAGGCTGCTCGAACCTGTAAGGAACAGAGCAATTTTTGCACAGAGCCAGAAGACGTTTAGCAATTATTTGAACTTTTGAGGTACTTCTATGGTCGGGTATAGCAAAATAAAGCCAGCAGAGTAAAGTCAGTCTATAGTTGAAATATCAGGATCTCTACGAACAAGGGCTCATTGGGTTGACTGAAGTGGCCTCTGTGATTAGTTATTTGCCAGTTTAGTCATGGCTGTTGTTTTGTTGTTAGTTGTGCTGTTGTTTGTGCATTGCGTTTGTGTTTAGTTACTGCATTGTTGTTTCAAAAAAACAGTTGCTTCAGCTTGTTTCTTATTTCTATCACTTTCATACACCACTTTCCTCGTCATTCACCACTACACGTATTTGTTGTCATGGATACGCCACTATTAGAATACTGTTACCACCTGTGGGCGTGGCCAGAAAAAGAAAGATTACATCGGATATTTAACTTGTTCCTTGTCCATCGGACTTGTTCCTTGTCCATCGGATATTTAACTTGTTGTTCTCTTCCCTAACAATAGTCACGATCTCCAGCTGTACCAGCACCAGCACCTACATTAAAGTGCTTCAGCACCTCCGCGGCTCCTCCTGGGATGTCCTGTGCTGACCCACGTCAGCTGCTTACATCCCTGATTCTGTGTTCTGTGCCATATACCTGAGCTAAGCAGCTCTGGAGAACGGGAACTACTGAGCATTCAACCCCGTAGGCCCTGTTTCTGATTAGGAGTACCGATGACCGCGGAGTCTTACCCCGTTCTAGCAAAGGCATGGGAATCATCGACACGTGTCTTACATGATAAAGGAACCCCTCCAAGCTTATACACGCTGCCATACACGACATCTATCTCACCACCTCCGGGATCTTGCCCATCCTCAGCATCTGGCCCATCTTCGTTCCTCGTTTACAAGACCCCCTCCACCCTTGTCTCGTATGCGGCGCCCATGTGAACAATTCTTCAACCCTCCGTGCACAAGTACATTCCTGGTAATCCTTAACAGTAACGCACCAAGCACTGTAGTCCGTTAACTTACACTGCGCAATGTCCATACCCTTCACACCCGCCGAAGTTATGCATACAGGGTGTCCCAGGTAAAATCGAACATATTTGTCAAAAACATATACAGTCATGTCTGGATTATCCGTACACCTCGAGAGTCATCTACAGAACGGATTTTTGTTCTGAAAACGGCAACGATATCACGTAACCGAAAAGAACAGATGTTCTCATTGGGACATGGTAGCTTTTGTTATTGAAAGTTAATTAAGACATTGTCGTAGGAGTGTAGGAGTTTACGGATGCCCTCCTAATTATTGCCCTTCAGCATATGCTATATTGTACAGTCGACCCGTGTTTATCCGGACGGCTCCGTTTCCTGTGAAAATGTCCGGATAGCGGGGAACCAGATAAGTGAAACACGAAAATCCAGGGTGATCCTAAAAGGACATCTTTATTGACCATCACACAGAAAACTATCCATTGTCATATGTTTCATTCTAATACACGCATCCAGTTCTTGCAAACCTTTGCTAATGACATTAACTTGCGAAATATTGTTCTGTTGCTCGAAGAATACTAGCGCTGTTCTCAGTGCCGCTCTCGCATTTTCTACCGTCACAGTTGGTGCAGTCCCGCTTTCATCCAAGCAGCACACAATATTGGGCCCATGTAGGCTGGTCATTGGCTATACGGGTCCACGCGGGCAATATGGAACCCGTTTCGCCAAGATTTTCCCCATATTGGCTGAAAATGGGCAATATGGGCCCCATATTGCCCAGTTTCAGCCAATATGGGGAAAATACTGGCAATATGGGCCCCATATTGCCCGCGTACAGCCCATATTGACTGAAAATGGTACGTACCCGTGTTGCACAAATGCCCATGCAGCACGGCAAGATTGAACGTTGAAGCGTGTGAAATACTGTACAAATCTCTCTTGGGGCTTCTTCCCATGCATCCGGCGGCTGTGGGCCTTGGTGTGCCCCGGCAGGTTGCTTGGCGTCTTGTCACCGCGGGCTGGTTCGACGCACGTCGGGCTAGCCTGCAATGGCGCTTGGCACACGGCGTTTTACCGCTTCGGGACCGTCTGGCTCGGTACGGAGTCACCACTCCTTTCTGTCCATTCTGTGCTTGTCACGAAACTGCGGAACACGCGTTTCATCAGTGCCTTGTGCCCGATACGCTATGGCACAAAGTTGAAGTCCTGTTCGGTGTGTCACCCATTCGGTGGGCTGTCATTCAAACGCTCTTTCAGCCTCCCGTCCCGCATCGCGATAGGAAACAGTTCCTACTTCTGGCAGTTGAGATTAACTACCAGGTGTGGATTTCTCGCTGCATTGCAGCACAGGGTGGCCGCATCCGTAGTGTAGCAGAAGTGCTAAATCTTGTTCGAGCAGGGGTTCGTCGCGCTCTTCGTAGAGAGAGAGCTGTGCTCGGAGCTGTGCACTTTGCAAGACGGTGGCAGACATCTTCGGTCCTCTTTGAAGATGATAGAGGTACGTATGTGCTTCACTTTTAGGTGGCCAAGTACAGTGTGCCGTTGTCATGTTCGCAGCTTTCCGCGAGTATTCGTTCGTTGCATGGTGACGTCCAGCACACATATTAATCTAGAGATCATATTGCTCTAGAGTTGGCATCTACGTAGCCTTAGTTTAGTCCGTGTGAAACGTTAGAGGGAGCCAGTCTGTGTGGCTGGTCTTCCGCTCTGATGCCAATACAGAGAGGGAACTTGGCATTGGCAGTTCCGTGGGACTGCTTGTGTCCTTCAGCAAGGCGGGCGTAGCACCTGTTCTTCGTTTTTTTTTGGGGGGCAATGCCGTGTTTCTTTTTCGTTTTTTTTTCAGTCATGTGAACGTGGATCAATTAATTAGATCCTCAGAAATAAAAAAGCAAAAGTCAGACAAAAGTAATATGAGTGGTGAATATTATACAGCATAATGCTTTATTATTACACGGACTCCCCGTTGGTGTTATCACAGAAATATTGGCAATATTGGCGCAAAATGGGCTTGCCAATATGGGCAGCCCATATTGGACCAATATGGGCAATCTTGGCAGCCCACATGGGTCCAATATCGGACCAATATTGGCGTGCTGCTTGGGCATCAGTAGGTTCCTCTTGAACACTACGGAAGCGACGACACTGACGATGTCGTCATCTGTGATTGCAGCGCAGGGGTCCTCGTTGCGGACCTTCTCAGTCTGAAATGACCAGACTGCTCAGTGGATTACTTTTGTGTAACGTACAAAGTCGGAAAGGGAGAAAATTCTTCCTAGCAACACCCTCTTTGTGTCAGTCAAAAGGAGGCCACCAACACGGTCCTCGACCTCGCTTGACTAGGTGTGGGCCAAGAGTCCTTCCTGGACAATCACCGGAAAAATGAAGCCGATTGTTAGGTATTAGTCACTTCTGTTCCCTGGAATTCTCGTCCGAATCAGGAAGATGAAGTCCGGATAAACGAGGGCGAAATACATGGGGAGAAATCCGTCCCCATGCTTTTTTGTCCGGATACCGCAGGACCCCGATAAACGCGGGTCGACTGTAACTGATTTCATTTAGAAAAAAAAAAAAACTATATATATATTTTTTAAGATATGTTAGCTGGGACATCTTGTATTTTAACGGTCAGTTATTAATTATCAGTCAGTCAGTTATTGATTATTAATTAATTATCAGTCCCTGAAGACGGATGGACAGCTGCAATTTACGTTCCACAGGACGGAGTTGAGCAAGGATTCAAGCTCCTCCACACAATGTCACAGTAGCCGAAGTCTTCTTCTTTTTTTTGATTTCGTGTTAGCGACGCGAAGCAACTGTGGCTATGTGCGGCGTAAAGATATGGACACATGGAGAGAGGACGACAGGAAGGAGTGGACTGAAGTCCTCGCTTTGAGAGACGACTCCTCGGCGACACCTAGAGTTTGGATAATCCTGACGGACAGTAAATGAGCGTTTGAGGTATGGTCTTCTACTCCGCTAAAGTAATGATCACCGATATCTACTCCACGGTTCTTGACGTGCACAACCAACCCATGTCCCTGCGACACTGTGTGTGGTTCCAATGGGCACCAAGTCACTTAGGGCTGAAAGCTAACCATGTATAGACCTGTATAGCGCTAGGCAAGACGAGTTCATGATACTGGTGCGCCGTTAATGGTGTCCCCCTGATGTCCTCTGGCTGCCAACCGAACATCCACCGCCTCGGTACCGGTAGCGGGCAGCTCTTTGTGCAGGATGCTGTCAGGACTAACGCCTTCTTGCGACCTGTTGGCGATATCTGAAAATCAATGGCGGAAATGCGAGAGAAAAATAATTAATTTCCTGGTATGTTCCATTGCTGTTTTGAAATTTTAATATTAAATTTGAACAGCAACAATAATAGATGATGACGATCAGATGGGGTGCTTCACCGCGGTGGTGCGGTGCCCTAACCCATTGCACGTGGAACATTATATGAGGATGATGACGGAAGGATGAAAATACGAGGAAACATTACGGCGTCTGGAGCAATCCAGTGGAAGACAGGATGTCCATGAGCAGGTGAAGAACCCGACGATGGAGCACAAGCTCTTCATAGGGGCTAAGGGGTGCACCCAAGTTAAGCGGTCATTTGCTGATACGGGCAAGCTCATCACACAGTATCCACCTTTGCGGGCAGCAGAGTGCACATTCCATAAGAATGTGCTGCTCTACGAAAAAAAAAAATAAGGGTGTGAAAAGGTGGTAACTGTTATCGTTGCCACCAAGGTCAACATAGACGTCTGATAAAGGGTGTAAAAGGGCGGTAAAAGCAATTATCATATATCCAATTTGCTACAAAAAGGCGTACGCCCCCACCGCTCACCAAATTAGAAGCAGTAACCCTATCACTTGCGACAGAGAGTGATGTAGCGGGTAGAACTTTGCGACCTTTTAAGCACAACATAAGCGACAACCATTACCTCCTAAAAGGTGTATCTGCTCCGCCCTTTTGTCTAAGAGTTTGGGTGTAAGAAGAGAAGCTTGTGTCACAGCATGTGATCACGCACTTAAATTGTGGGGTGAAAGCCACATTGAGGCGGAGTCTACGCAGGACGGATGTAAAATGTCGTAATAATATCAAACTAATATTAATAACATTAATGTTAAATTTGAAGTTACTGCACTACAATACGTAATCTACCTTAAATTGATTCACCTCAGTTACGCCGTTTTCAGTCTTACACTTTTCGCCACGAGTAATGTCTAAGAACAGACAGGCGGAGAAGTGGCTACTCGGATCATGAGTTACCCGTGCTTAACGACAGATAGGCTTCTAGGATCACCGAAGTGACCGCATAGAACAGTGCTGTCTGTCTGGGAGGACAGACACCAGCCGCATGAGACAGAGATCACCGAGACAACAGCCTCACTAAAAGTACAGAAAGAAAAACCGCGACACCTGACTCTCAACGCGCTAACGTCAGCAGTTGTCTTGGGAAACCATGTTCCCTGGGCGAACAGTGAACTGACGGCTGCACGTACTTCATCAATAATTGTTGATTTAGACAAGATCGACTGCTTGCCTTGTCATACCTGGCTCAGTCTCAATTAAATTTCAAGACCAACAGGAAGTATAGCATGAAATTATGTGCATAACTTGATATTTCCTTCCAACTAGACAACTGAGGCAACAAGTAATGCAACGGAAATGTAGTGAAGCGTATTCGAGTGTTTAACGAGAATCTTTTCGTAGCAGCTGGCAAAACTAAGCGGAACGTTTCGTCTTGATGCCTTTTGACCTTTTGGGTATATTGTTATCATTCGTGTAAAGAAAATGAAGGACATCACGCAACGGTTTGACAGATGTAAGGTGTTTCCAGTGTAAGGTGGTGAGAAATGGGACACAGATTCGTTTTCGAACGTTATATTTATTTGTACTTTTATGTGAAAAAAAAAATCAAAGAGCGCTTCTTGGCTGCAATAAACGACGCGTGAGTCTAACACAAAATCATACTATGAAATTGAAAAGTCACCGTCGTCTGCTTTTGCCCGAGCTCTAGAGGCACAATTAAGCCTGAAAGACGCTGAGCTTGCGAAACGACATCGATGTTGGAAAATTCAGCAAGGCTTTAACCTTGCTGTCGATGGGGCGAATGCCTTCGCTGCTTACCAAGAACTTGTGGGCCATACTATCTGCTCTTGCCACAAACGACGAAGACGAAGATGTGCCTCGGATGCTGCGCGCCACTACGCCTGCCAGCCAGGGGCCGGATTCACAAAAAGCTCGTGCAACGGAATCTGTCGTAACTCCGTCGTACGGGAAGATACGACGAAGTGTAGATTCACGAAGGGCGCGCGTCGCAAAATCTTCGCAGCTTACGGCGGAATCCTGCGAGAGCTCCCGAGCTGTCTTACGAAGAAAAATGGCGGCGTATTTGGCAGCGGTGGAATTGGAGACGACAAACAAAGACTCCGTAATACGCGTCCACTCATTGCACTTTGCCACATAACCTACGAGATAATCCCCGAAGTGTCAATGATGCACTTTTTGCTTGATAACATTCAACAAATGCTTCAATTTTGTGCTCCGTAACATCGGGTCTCAGGGATTTTTCAAGCATCCCCCCAACACCCCGCTAAGACACCCCCAAAAACCTTGTCACACCCCTCCAAACTGTCTGCAAGAAAGGCCAAAAAAAGCCATAAAAGCTGCAAATATGGCTGCACCGCTTACAAACCCCCGCAGTTGGTCTTCTCGGAAATCTCGGCAGTTGGGCTTGGCGGACACCGCCACCACACAGGCCCAGCGAACACCGCCACACTCATCATCTCGCATTGCGCACATCGCCACCTTCACTTCACCGCTTCCCGGACCCGATGGCTACCGTCCTCAAGCCCACTCCACGTCGGCCCACACCGCCACTTCTCCCCACTCCCTCCCTTGCGCACGCTGCAGACATCCACCAACCTGCCAACCTCCTCATGAAGAACATTGGCTGCAACCGCAACAGACGTTGTACGCCCGATCTCCCTCCATCTCCACGGTCATCAACACCCTCTTGCACAGACGCCCCTGTGTCCTGGCAGGGGAGTACCTGTGGCGGCCTATCTGCTCATGCCACAGGCGACGACGAGGTGCAGCGCGCCATTGCGTCTGCCAGCCAGTTCTACGGGCACCGTCCTATAGCGTGAGGCCACGAACATCTGCATGCTGGAACATTCCATCATCGCCGGTCACGACTCATGTGGGGGAACACCATCTCCTCTACAACCTCCAATGATGACATTTCAAACTGATTTTGCTGCATTGATGACAAATTCATGTCTAACCGGCTAAAAAGCGCGCGGAGATAGGTCTCGTGTTCTTCTCGTGAGACACTAGTAACAAGTATGTCACCAATAGAGGCGAATGCGAAATGGAGTCCTCTCAAGACTTGGTCGATGAAATGATGGCAAGTCTGTACAGCGTTATGCAGCCCAAAATGGCGTCCTGAGATATTGAAGCATGACAAGAAGTGTGACAATGACAGTTTTCGGAATATGTGAGGACTGTACTCACAGTATAAAGTATACCTCGCAGTATAGAGGAGGTCGCGTGGAGGAATGGGGTAAAATCATGAATGTGTGAGATATGGCGGCAGTCTGGCGCTGTCACCTTATTTAGTGCTCGCCGTGAGGACAGTCGCCAGTTTTCTTTGGCACTTGTGTAACGTGCACGATCAATCGCCAGAAGAAACTCTGTAGGCAGCATTACCAATATCCATGAGGTTCATATTGTCTGCAGCAGCTAAATCATTCTCGCGTAGCCTGAGGAGAAACAGTTTACTCAGGACGTGGTCGTCTAGGATGTGAGGTGGCGATACTGTCTACTGCGATAAGGGTTTGCCTGAATCGCGTATGACGTCTTTAAGTGAGTGTCCTACATTAACTGAGGGCGGAGATATCGACGCCATTTTCGCTATTTTGCCTATCACTTTCGGTTTGCTCAGACGGCAAAGGCCAAATAGTTAGGTCTGTAGCGTGCGCTGCAATTGCTTTTGTGCTTCATCAGTAGTTCAAGCGGACCATGTAGAGGTCAAGCTTTAAAATTGCAATGTGCTGTATAATTTAGAGGTTGATTAAAATAACTCTTAATTAGTCTCATAACTGAGGAAAAATACGGTTTTCTTGTAGCTGTCCTATTGAGTAATCCAATAACCAAAGGTAAAGCGTCCTAAGGCAACTCCCTTTTTAGCTGCAACAAATTTTTACGTACGCCTTTTTGTTCTACATGTGCAGTTATATTAATAAGTTAGTAATAATTAGTCACAAGAGGCGCACACTCCGCTTCTCTTCAAAACTATCATTCGGCGCAGAGCGCGCCATGCCGTCAGGTTCCCTTTTTACTCGACTGTATCGATATTTAAGCAAGTAATTGTGCAGCTCTCCTTCAAGTCGGCCCAGGAGGCACCATTCCCACGAACAACACGTTTCCACACCGGCAGGCAGATCGCTCGAAAATAGCACACTACCATCACCACATCCACCATCACTTTTCAGCCGTTCTTCAGTAGTATGTGGTCGTGACGACGCGCACCCTCGTGCGTCAGCTGCGGCGAGTTAAATGTCGACATTATCTATCTAGAGTGTACTCCGCGGAAGAAACTCACCTCGGTTACAAGGGCCACACTCCATTACCATTACATCACTCGCCATGTGTCATTGCTGTTGTCTTACGTTGTTGGCTTTTTATACAATTTTAGCGCGAAATATGTATAAAAATTTCATGATTTGTTTTGCAAATTTCCGTCACGGGCGTAGCGTCGTCTCCTAACGCCCGACATCTCCCAAAGCAGTTGCGCAGTTTCTAAGCCATGGTGACCCAGGGGGACGACAGCAGCGCCCCTATTCGCGCTACAGGGTTCGCAGATGTGCCGCCCATTGCTGCGAGAGACGCAGATGCGATGGCGGAACATGGCAAATGCAAGGGGCATGCCATACCAGGATGGCAGGAAACGGCACAGCGCGGTGGCGTTGCTCCCGGCCGCATATTTCGAAACCCTGACCGATACAGAAGAGCGGCGGCGGCGGCAGAAAACCCTGAAAACCCGATCCGTCGCGTTGGCACAGGACGCTGTTGACATAATGGTGGCTGCTCTAGCCGGTGTTATGTTTTGTGGTGTTGGGTTGGGACAGATGGGTTGAGCGAAAAGAAGCAGATAGATTTGGCTTGCTGGTTGACGGCCTTGAGATTACACGTTAAGTAACGTGCAAGTTCTTCCAACATTTATGCTCCTTGTGTTTGAAAGCGTGAGTCCGCAGAGAGCCGGTGTTTTCAGTGTATGAGAGCGATGTTGTGCTTCTATTTGGGTGGTGGTTGCCATTAATGCATGGCATGGAAGTTGAAAGTGATCGAATGTGAAAGTGGGACAGAAACTGAGAATGGGTCCTCGCGGCGTGTAGAGAAGTTTGAAGTGAATCTGCCAAAGCAAAGGCGCCGTAGTGAAGTCTGTGCGTAGTGCGTGCACAAAGACTGTGTGTGTGGTTCCAACTAGAGTCACTAATAGTCACTAGAGTTCTGACGCTTTCAGGTTATATTCCTTTTGTCTTTTTTTTTTCTCTCGCAGAAAAAGTTGCGTGTAGTGGTCTTGAGCGTCAAATCCAAATAATGTGCACCCAGTTTAGTTCATGATTGAAACGTGATTGAATTCAGGGCGATACTTGGTTTAACACGAACTCTTCAGGCTCTGGGGTAGAATCGGGTATAACACGTAATCAGGCTGTATTTATGGTGCATTTCAGAGCACTTCACATATATTTCTGACCAATATTTACATGCTTTTAGGACCATAGTGTTGATACAGCTTACTTTTGTGGTTACATGTTGGCAAAAATGCCTTGCCTTACACTTGCCTTTCATTACTAAATGTTGTGGATAAATGTACACAGTATGACAAAGATTGCACACGGGTTTCTATATAGAGATATTTTATTTTTTATTCAGTGTTTCTGACTGCTAACAGGGAACTGTGGCCTGAACTTGGGAAAACATTATGCATAATGTACACAAGCCTACCTAAAGATAGCAAGTGCACCAAAATAGCAAGACTAAATGCATGAAAAGCATACTTCTACAAAAGCTACCAGTAAAAGCTGAAACAATAATGAAGTCAGTATCACTGCATTGGTCATCTTATGATGAGGAATGGCATTCACATTGTTTTCTGCACAGAGAAGGGATGCTTCGAGTTGGAACATTTAGGTATAGCTACTTGTGTCTCACTTAGTATCACCCAACCAGAACTGACCAATTTTGTCACACATTCATGTCTGTCTTCTCATTTGAACTGCACGAACTGAACGTAAGTATTAGTTACATTACTTGTTTTAGATTAGTTCATTACTACGCAGCTCAGCAAGACATTACTTTTGTAACTTTGTGACTTAGCAAATGCCCACATTGCACGTTCCATGAGCAATATTGAAATCACCATTTGTGGTGTAAATTATGTTATCTGATTTTATTTTTCACTCTGTATCCCATGGCTATGATAGTCTCTGTGTCTCATGGTCAACTCTCATCTCTGCTCATGACTGTGATGGTAATGGAGAAAGAGACAATCGTGGTTATCACCTCAGGACGAAAGATCATCAGTTTCACCCGTTCACCTGTTTATGCAATACTTATGCATGCACATACCAGATTCCCCACGGAATTGTTCATTGGAGACAACCATTGACCATTACCAGTCATAACTATAGAATTGTAGCTCCAGAAAAACATGTCTAAATTACTTTGGTTAGGAATAGTGACAAGATATATTTGACACGGTCATGAGATGCTTACAACTTGCTTTTCATTTTTGGCTGGGGCCACTGCTACTGCCCTGTGTTTTGGCAACTAACACATGACACGTTTCTCTTGTTTTTATTATTTAGGAAAGCTGTCATGCAACGGCTTCTACAAGGGGGTATCTAGCAAACTTAGAAACTTGTTAACTTATCAAGATGGGAAGGTGTTTAGGTTCACGTGTTTACTGATCAAGGCAAGGGAGTGGGTTAACTTAAAAAAATACAGTGCCGGTGTTTGCAACCACTTGACTCAATCTTGATCATACCCGCACCATCACATGCTGTATGTATGTATACACATAAATTGAGCTTTAAGTACAACATGTTGCTCACAAATGCAAAGGCACTGCAGCTGTGTAAAAGAGTAACATGCACTGCCAGGTTATGAAACAAAAAGGGACTGGACAGCAGTGTTTTCAGTGTAGTGAAGGTGTTGGGACTTTGGGCACCGAACACTAGGGATGCTGCCTTGGCAGCACTTGTGTTCAGAGCTGTGGGATGGATACAACCTTTTAGGATTCTCTGTGCATGATCCTGTGATAATTGTGAATAGTAGACTGCTAGTGAACATATGGCTAGTGGACTTCTGAACAGCGAAACAACAACAACAACTTTATTTTCGGCCTTGGAGAGTGGGGAGTTTCATCGCAACAGGCGATACTCTACCCCATTGCTTGGTGGAATGGGGGGAATAAAATAACGAGCCCCTTTACAATAACGATCGAAGTCCGATGGTGTCCAGAAATGTCAGAAGAGCTTTGAGCGCAGAGCGTTGCTGGGCTGGATTGGGCCAGGGACCAAGCAATTTCGGTAGGGAGAAAGGGCGAGAGTCCAGCTGACGAAGAGACTCGGAGAGTGTGGTTCGGGAAGGTTCGTAGTGAGGGCAATGAAGAAGAATGTGCTCCAGATCCTCAAGAGCACCACAGTGGCAGCAGGTGGGAGAATCAATTTGTCTCAAGCGGTAACGCCACTGAGCTGTAAAGGCCACATCGAGGCGCATGCGGTGGATTAATGCAGCATCCTGACGAGATGTGTTTCGTGGCATGCGGAAAGCGAGCGTGGGATCAACTCTGTTCAACATAGAGGGGGGAAGAATGTCGGTTGTCCGTTGGCGGGAAGCCAGGGGTGTCACTAGACGTCGCAGAATTGAACGGCGGTCTCCTCTGAGCAGAACAATACAGGTCCGGTTCCGAGACGAGAGTGCTGCTTCTGCGGCGCTGTCGGCCTGCTCGTTCCCCACGACACCACAATGGGCTGGAACCCACTGGAGAACTAGCCTGTGGCCTGCGGCGTAGATAGTGTGGTAAGCCATTAACACGTCTGTGACTAGGGGTGCGGATGGGCCTCGTATGCCGGAATTTTCAATTGCTTGAAGTGCAGATTTGGAGTCTGTAAAGACTGCCCACTCCCGGGGTGGAAAATCAGCGATGTGTTGTAGAAAGAAAAGGATGGCATAGAGTTCCGCAGCTGTGGAGGAGGTTGGATGTGAAAGGCGTCTTCCGTGCACGACGCCTTCGTGTACAGCTGTGTACTGAACAGCGTACTGAACTGAGCAGTGTACTGAACAGCGAACATGCGCATAGTGAATACCAAACTTGCGAGCAGAGCACATGAGCAGTATTTTTAGGGGGTGTGTGTGTGGAGGGGGATGAGAAATTATGGTCGGGGCAGCAGAACAAGTTGGGAGACATGTTCAATTTCTTTTTTTTTTTCATTACAAGCAAACAAAAGAGATTATTTATTCATGTCACTGCAATGTCACACAGCAATGTCGTTTCCACGAAACCCCCACATGTTGCAGGATAAATTACTTGCTTGGGCTTCATGCATTCCGTGTAATACAAAAACATTACAACTGTATTCCCCATATTTTGCCGCTAATAATGGCCTTTTAATATTTCAGTTTGCTGTGCACAAACAACATATCAATTATGGTAGCACCATATCACTAGAGTTACAACTTTTTGGTTTCCCTATAGGCTGTGTAAACACCTGCCAGTTTGAACAAAAATATGTAATGACCTGGGATTTGAATTAATGAGTCTACTGTAATTTGGTGTTCTCACAACGTCTTGCAATTATGCTCATATGAAAAAGTTGCATGCAGGCCCAGTCCGTTCGTTTTGCTTCGTTATGCTGCTTCCTTCTGATTTGTTTATTTATGCCCTCAGGGCAGAGCAATGTGATGCTTGATGAACTTTGACAATTGCTTTTGTACTGCACCATCTTTTGAAACCCGCAAAAAAGTATTTTAGAAGTTTACGCATGCTGTTCTGCAAATCTTGTAGGTCATGCTTTGTGGTAAACAGGCCTCATCAATGGACGTACTCTGAAAGCAACATGACAGGATGCAGGCTTTTTGTGTTGTCTTCAACATTTGCCCATTGCTCAGGGTTGTTTACCATGCACTCTTAAAAATGAACTTCACCTCATAGCACGTTCCTAGCCAACCATTATCTCGAATGATATCGTTATCTGCCCTGATTTGTTGAAAACGGGGGGCGTACGCCATTTCTGTGACACTTATGCTGTTCATAATTGTCACAGAAAAGGCGTACGCCCCGTGATTTCAACAAATCAGGGCAGATAACGATATCATTCGAGATAATGGTTGGCTAGGAGCGTGCTATGCGGTGAAGTTCATTTTTAAGAGTGTGCAGTTTGTCCACCAGCTTGCCTGCATTTATGCTGTTCTATCAGTTATTGTAGGCCAAGTTATTGTCAGGCAATCACATTATTGATGAAAGATGGAAGTCACTGAAAAGGCTAGCCAGCTGTAAGACTCGAACCCACACCTTCTGGATTACCGGTCCAGGGCTCCACCAACTGAGCTAAGCTAACACACCTCCCCAGCCACTTCCAAGGGTGCGTCATCTGAAGGGACAAACCAGCCACTCTCTCTCACTCGTCCTCCTTTCACTCTTACATTTTTGCTCACTCATACATACATTCATACGACGGGATCGACACAAGTGGCAACTGTTGAACATGAGAGAACTGATGTTCTGAAGCTGGAGCACGTAGAAAGGACAAATACATAAAAAGCCTGTTGTTTGTTTGTTACTGTCATGCTTCCTGCTTCTAAGACCAGATAGCACTTGTGTTTGCTATACTATCTGAAAGACAGATGAAGAAACACAATGTTGTAACACAATTGTGCTTAATAAAGCTCATGTCTTGCAGCCACAGCAACCATTTAGTTGAGTGAAATGATGAAGCCCGTACATGCTCTGTTATATTTGTTGTTTATTATTATATACTATTATTATTAAACTAATATTAATAATATATTTTATTATATACTATTATGTATTATTATTATTATACTGCATAGCCTTATACGTGGTTGCAGATACCCGGCGAAGGTGTCATCTACCATTCAGGTTTCACAAGGCACACTTTTCGTAAAAGCAAGGGATAGTGGTGTGTGTGTGGAGGGGAGGGGGTATGTTCCTTATATTAAAAAGTAGTAGGGAAAGGTTAGCCTCTGCTATGGCGGCTTCCTATTCCCAGGAAAGAAAAAAGAGGGAACGACAAACCAAAGAAAAACAAGTGATGTAAGGTTTTTAACAAAAGCTCTGTCTTTTCAATGCAGTCAACTTTTGGTGAAACACAAGCACGCGTGATGAAAATGAAAGCATCATAACCACCAGGTCTATCAACACAACCCCTTTGTTTACATTGATATAATGTATGTTTGTATGTATGCAGGTGTTGGAAGGTGGGCGCAGGAGAACACTATCCTCTTGATCTCAGGGATTTGGGGGAACGGCCCTCCTTTTCATACATAAGGGACATTTTCGACAGGGCGCCTGATATTCTTTCATACGGCATATTTTTACAGAATTTACATGTATTTTGATTACTACAGGTAGTGTCTATTAAATTAGAAGGATCTGTTATGTGTCGTCAATATGTTTACTAATAGAATCACTACCCCTCTGATACCAAACATACCTAAATATGGCCTCACATCATGTGAGCCCTACCAGAAGTCTGCTTACCACAATTTACAATATTGCAGATTAGATTTCAAAAACTGCAGCTGCTACATGGAATAAACTGCCAAAGTGTAAACACCCCATTTCATTGTTACTCCTTTTGTTGTCCACGTCCCCTTTCTTTTGGATTTCTTTCGTGAAGGTTTCCAGTCTGAATAATTCATAAAGAGTTGGTGCTATTGGAGAGCTTTCTTATCACTAAAGATGAGTTGTACAGTGAGTGGCTTATTTGCATATGCTCACTAATTAAATAAATATCAACTTTTGAATTTTACTTTGGACACTTTTGGGTAAGTACCTGGGCCTGCTTGCATTAGACTTCTGCTAGGGTCCTAATCTTGAGGAATTCCCTTTGGCACAGCCTTGCTAGTACTTGTGTCACATGCTACTGACATAAACTTTCCACTGCAGAGCACTGCCAGAGCTGTGTCAAAGGAAATGTCTCAAGGTTAGCATCCTAGCAGAAGTTTTGTGCAAGTGGGCCAGTACCTCCAGCAAAAAATATTCTGAGAACGAGCTGCATTGACACTCAGTGACTTTTTCGAGTTATTAGTTGGACTCTGTTTACATATCTCTTGCGTGAAGCATTGTACAAATGTGCTCTTTGGCTGCTGTCACATGGAAGATGCACTGCGCTTTTCATTCGTCTTCTCTACCGAACTGGTGCACAGCACTCGTGTCGTCTCATGATGCAAACGTGCTGTCTCACCTGCGAAATGACATCATAGCCATTGCTGTTTACAAGTCAGGTAGAGAATGATTCCAAAGCATGCCTTGTGGGTGTTCTTTAAGCAGTGTTCACAGAGACCAACAGACCAACTTCGAGGCGGTGTCATCTGCGTACACACATGTGCCAACTAGGCAGATCCGCAGACAAACAATATCACATCATCTTTTTTCACCAAGAGAACAACATTCTCTTAAGAAATGACAACTGGGATGTTTGTGCGGCTGTGACTTTTTAAGGACTATTATTTTTCAGCTACACCTGCAATCTAATAATAGTAGTACGGCACTATGACACAAATAAAATTGCATCACCATTGGAAGTGAGGGCATAAGTCATGTGACAATGCTCCTCTTGCCGACTTGCCAATGCACAACCACTTTCTGAAGGTTTCGTTCTTTGACAGATTCCCTCCAATTTGAGTTGGTCATGAATGTTCAGTTGGTGGTGAAAGTTGGCCTGTGTAAATGCTCTTATCCTTTGTCACCCCTGTTTGTGTGACAGACAAATGAACATGCGATAGATACGTCAAGTGAGCTGAGTAAGAGAGCTTTGGACACTGCTCTGTACAAACAATGTGTAAACTGTAACCAACTGATAACTTGAAAAAATCACCAATTGCCAACATAATTTTCTTTAAATATTTTTCACTGAAGGTTCCGATACGTAAAACAGACATTCCAAAAGTGTCACTAGTGAAATTGAAATGTTAGAATTTTCATTCAATTAGTGAGCATATACAAATGAGCCATTGCCTGCACAGTCCATGGCACTGCACTCTCAAGTTTACGGAGGTCTAATCTGCACTAGTGCAACCCAGCTTAAGACATACAGAATTAATTTGCCAGTTTCGATTTAAATGCACGTGTCAAGTGTGAACAACACACACTTGTTTCCTGACTGTAGGTCCTCTATGCCCACTCAGAAGAAGAGCTCGATGCAGCGACAGCCAGCCCTCAAAGTCAGTCTCACCCATGCAAGTGTCAAGGTGATGCTGCTCGATTACAATCTCTGTCTCTTTATTACAAATATCCAATTATTACATTATTCTTTATTTGACACAATATCATTTTCCTTCAATACAAGTCAGGCCACATCTGCCATTCGATTGACTCGCCTGCAAGTTTGTTGCGGTTGTTGATGTTGCAAAATATAACAAAATTTACAAAAATTTCCTAGAGTATAATAACTATTGGGACCTGCCTACTAGTGTGTGCTGACATTTGTAGAACTTATTACCTGTATGAAGATATAATAAGTACAACATGCAGTGTATGTCTCAGCCTTAGCGTTACACATCTCTACAGCAACAGATAGCATGACACATCGTATTGACAGTTCAGTACAGTGGATCAATTCTCCGCACCGTGTTTACCAACAGCATATGAATGATAAGTGGAGGCTCCTAAATGACAACTGTTTTGACGCAGGAGACTGTTTTGATGTGCTTCGAATGTGGGTCGAGGCACATCTGACACATGACACATGACTACATCAGACAGGGAAAGAACGACATTGACATTAACAGTGCGACTGGACATACTGTTCCTTGTGTGACAGTTTCTGAACGTTCACCGTTACCCTCTTGCTGTATATGGCGTAACACATTCTCCGAATATCTGTGTGGTTTCAACTATAACTTCGTAACGTTCCGTCTCATCTACAGTCCAAGGGGTAGTCAAATTTGACCCACCCTTGCTTGTAATCCAAACACATAGTAAAGAACGTCAAAATTACGTGCATGTTCCAACCTAACCTTGTTCTCCAGCACATTTCACCACCCTCCGCCCTGCCCCGTGGGCGATGCGTACAATTTACAAATAGTCGGCGTCGGCGTCCGTACAGCAAACGCATCGGGTTTTCGGGGTTTTCTGCCGCCGCCGCCGCCGCTCTTCTGTATCGGTCAGGGTTTCGAAATACGCCTCCTGGCCAGATGTTTAGAAGTGCACACGAAAGAGCACACCGGGTTTGGCAGGAAGTGAACCTGTTTGCAGGCGGCACCCGTGTTTCTGTAGAGGCCCATCATAACATATGGTCAGGTGTGCTGTTGCCCCAACCGCAGGTCATGTATGGTCACAGCGTAGGGCACTGTTCTCAGTCTGCGGCACTGCTATCGTGTTTTGTACTTGTTTAGCAGTGCACCAAAGAGCACAGTGACTTTTTTAAATAAGAATATCCGCAAAAAATAAAATCAGACACCCTGTGTATGATGTGCTCATTCTTTACCGATAACCTTGCTCTTTCAAGTGTTGCCGTGTGGTATAGGGCGCCGGCTAACAAGACACGGTAAGTATTTGCCATTCCGATATTGAAGTATGAAAGAGAAAATTGGTGTCATCGCCCTTCAAAAAGTGGGAGTTGGGGGTCTCCCTCTGGTAGCTATGTACGGTTGCCAGCTCGTTTGGCAAGTGTGTTTTCTTCAAGAAGAGGCAAGCCCCTTACACGTTGGTTGTGCATATTTCAAAAAGATGACTTACCCAGCATGAGCGTATTATGTATTTCAGAGCAACATATGCATCGTAGTTTTGCAATTCATGCTACATTGATCAAGTCGCGACACAAAAAGAGTAACTGAGCACGGGTTGCTTGCTGATTTCTGGCGTTTGTGTGTGTTAAAGTTGAAAGCTGTTGTTGTTGATGCTTGTTGTTGGTTCTACTTTTAAGAAAGACAGCTACACACGCATTTTTCCAAGTATTTGTTCAAACGCCTTGGCGTTGAGGTTTCACAACTGAGGCGCCTTCAGGAGAAACCATGTAAGTATATCGTCTTGTATGGTCCATCTTTACGCATTCTCTCGAACTTCGACATACAGCATGTTGAATTGTCAAGGGAAGGTTTCGTGACCCACAGCTGAATCTCTGCAAAATAACACAGAACTGTGTGTTCGGTATTTGCAAAAGCAGAGTTCTGCTCTGGCACTGTAACAAAAAATTGATGCTCATTGATGTTGCGCACACTCATAACAATGAACTTCACCGCTAGCACAGTTTTAGCCAACCATCATCTCGAATAATATCGTTATCTGCTCTGATTATTTGACGACAGGAGGCGTACACCTCTTTTGTAACACTTATGTTGTTCATAATTGTCGCAAAAAAGGCGTACACCTCACGTTTTCAACAATCAGGGCAGATAATGATATCATTCAAGATATGGTTCGCTTGGAGCGTGCTACGCGGAAAAGTTCATTTCTAATGGCGAATTCGGGTAGTCATTTGATGGCAACACGGCCTAGCGCTCAGAAATTGCTAGGTCACCGCCCGAGCTGTATCATGTGACCGTTGTCACCTGAACATGAGAGCCAGGAATCTAGCGGTTTTAGTAGCTTAGATTATGCTAGGGGCATTGCGGTCGCCCGTCTTCGAGTTCCGTCTTCCGCTAAATCACGCGAACTTCGTCGTGCGGGCCGATGAGGGCACTCACCACGTTTGCAGTGCGGATGTGACAACACTGTATATAATTGGGCTCAGTCGTTTGGAGACCAGGCAAAAAAAAAAAAAGTGCTAGTTGGCAAATTCAGAGCGTTCGGAAAGAGCCACGCAAACATATGCGAGATTGCTTGGCTTTGACCAACCGAACATGACTGCTCAGGACATGTAAAAAAAAAAGAAGTTGCCAGAAATTGACAACCCGAATTCGCCATAAGAGTGCATGATATATTCAGTTTAGAATACTTCAGTTTTAGCTGCCCGTGGACGATGTCTACGTGCCATTGCCGGCACGCGGTAGCCGGCGCATAGCGCTCATTTCTATCGAGCAAGGCCGACCATTGAGAAGCTAACCAGCGCTTCTACACGCTCTACCATCGTCGGTCGTGATACCGAGGTTCCACCGTTCCTTCTGCATTTGGTAACCTGGATAGCGAGTACTACACTCTGGTAGATAATGTTCCCTTTAACCATCCCAAATCTCACAAGGAACGTGAAGGCGCACATGAGACATCCCGGAAGCTGAAGGAAAATGAACCCGATGCAAGGGAGGAGGACAAACATGACTCGGTTTGAGAACGTGTCGTCGTGTTTGTCCTCCTTCCTTGGGTCGGGTTCCTTTCCCTTCACCATGTACCAGATCGCCTGCGCCCTTACTCTTCTCCCGGAAGCTATCCTCCGACATCCACCAGCAGTGCTTTCCCAAGGCTCCAGTACCTGTCGGCGCAAGTCGATGTTAACTGCACCACTTCTAGCACGTTCCAGGAACCAGTCCCATGCACTCTACATTCCGAAAAGGTAATCCCTTTTGGGTTCGCCGACAGCCGACCACCCTCTGGCGGACAAGTTGCACCGGAATGGAGTGGAGTAACGTTAATATCGAGCGCTCTGCATGCTGTAACAGCGGCAAGGTAATGGTAGCGTGTATTCCACGTAACGTCTGTCTGCCTGAACGGTGGAAAGACAGATCTTTAACTTGTCGACGTTCCGTAGAAACCGTTGAATGCATCACTTCGCCCGTGACTCGCCACGATTTCACGCGTGAAGGCCAATTGCAGCTTCAATTTGAAGTCCCGGCCCACCAGAACGGTTGTTATGTGCCGTCGCAGGAGTTTGGAGTGCGCTAACTTGAAACATAACCCTAATGCGTGCTATGTACACTCTAAAAACAGAACTTCACGGCATAGCATGCAGTGCGCCAAACCGCCATCGATTGCCACGTATGATCGGGTTATCGCTTCGGATTCAAACAGAAAGGGGGCGTACATCATTTTGTGACAATTTGCATATCGTGGGGAAGACTCATCGCCATCGCCGGCCCCGAGCGGGAAGTTCATTCGAATTGAACGCTTCTACCGCCATCCGCCGGCGATGAGTCTTCCCCACAATATATGAAAATTTCCACCACCCGCAACACACACACACACACAACCCTCCACATCGCCCCCCTGTTTCCCAATCTACGCGATCACGCCACCATTCGGGGAAATAGGTGGCGCCAGTGGCGGATCCAAATTGTCACTTTATACAGTGGGTTTCCCTCTCTCCCCTCCCCCATTACGAACTACGACAACCCCCCCCAAAAAAAAAATAAAAAAAAAAATACGAGTGTCTGGCTCCGCCCCTGGGTGGAGCGGTAACTGTATGCGGTGAAGATATTCTCACTTAAGCTCAGGAAGTAATTGGCATGTATGCATCACAGAGTGATCGTACTCACGTAAGAACGACATGCTTACCGACTCTTAATTGAAGGACGAAACAGTCGTTGCCCTGAACTAATAATTTCTTTCTTCTCAGTAGCCCTATTCATAATAAAAAGAAGTAATATGAAACATGCAAGCATTATTTTGCAAAGTTACCATGAAATCTGCTCTCGACCCACTGGACAACCTCAACTTTTCCCTCGTTAAAGTACTGTGTCCTTGGGCACCTGACAAGAGGGACGCTGCCTTGTCAGTGCTTATGACATTTATTCATAAGTGGCGTAGGATTCAGTCTATTAGGACCGTGTGATCGCTAGTTACCCCGTGATTTGGCACTTGGCCGGCAGTTATTGCTAAAACAGGAGTTTGTCTTTTATATTGTCATGTTTTACGTCAATTGTACCTCTCACTTGTGCAGTGTCATCTAATTTATTGTGCCACTTCTTGGGGTACTGCATTCCCAACATATCTGGATCGTCTGTTCAGGCTTCAGAAGAGAGCTATAAGATTAATTACTTGTTCTGGCAGTAGAACTTCCTGTATTGAGTTTTTTAATTCTCTGAATATTCTCCCACTGCCTGATCTTATTCGAGAGCGTCGTGCCTTACTTGTAGAGTCAATTGTAAAGAATAACGTTCCTTTTAATAACAACATATTTAAAAAATGTCCAAGAGGTAACCGAAGCGTCATGTCGAATGACTTTATGTTATATCGGCCAAAAAATGTGTATGGTACCAGACTGACAGTGTGTTTTGGGCCGCGACTCTGGAACTCTATGCCTCTTGAGGTTAAAAACAGCCAGTCATTCCGCAACATGCTACGACGATACCTTATGGACACTTCAGCCTATTTGAACCCAGGAATGTAACTGTTTGTTGCATTATTTATCTCACCTGTTTTTCTGTTCCATTTACCCCGCGGGGCATGAGCCTGTACTAGCGAAAGCTATTGGACACGCCCCACGGTTTTTCTTGTTCTTTGTTTCCTAGTGATGACAATAAACAATAAACAATATTTTTTCCCCTTTTGTGGGGGTCTGTTTATGGTAGTATCGGAATTTGGCATGCGACGAATTCAATCTCTCCCTATTATTTTTTTTCTTGCATTAACATCAACATCTTTTACACGTTAGCACAGCAAAAAATCAATGGCTCACGCATGGAAAACGACTTGGTCTCGTTAGTACGTAAAAATTAGTACGTGATTTGATCACGAAGCAGAGTGTAAGATAAAGTGGCCTGTATTAACGTTGGAACGCTGACGCGCTCTGCTCTTTCTTTTCCTTTCTTTTTTCTTAATAAACATATCCCCCCTTCTGCTCTTCACAATGTTGTGTTTCTTCGTTGCTGAGAGGCTCTGCTTCCTCCTCCTCTCCCATTTCTCCTGAGCAAAACAAGCCCTGGAACTGAAGAGGTCCTCCAGGGCCCTACTGTGAGGGGGGATATGTTTAATGCTGATAGAGAAAAACAGAAGGATCGTAACTGGTCGTGAGAGTAAACTGGGCCGCAGAATTTTCCAAAGCGGTTACCAAGAAGTCCGAGTATGCCAGTCCAGCTTAATCAGAAGCATCCAGACAGACCAAACCGCAGCGAGCAGATTTCGAGGCAAGCGGCATGACAGTAATACCGATGCTTTGGACCACAAATCGCTTTTTTTAGTGAAATTTCTGTTTTCTGACTACCAGTTGACATTTGCATCTGATTGACGAGGCTCCGAAGCGCAACAATGTCTCCCCGTTGAATTGAAAATGTCGTTACCTCGATACAAACACAAAACGAACGGCATTCGTCGGGCGCTGGTGGTACGATGTTCAAAAGAATAGGAGTGAGGTCTGCCTGCCCAGACAAAAAGCTTCACTCCTTAGTTAAAGAGGAAGGGGAGAAGGGGGAGTAAATCAGAAAGGGTATAGAGGGTCAGAAATTAAAAGAAATACGAAATTAGAAACGCTGAGAGAAAGAAAAAAAGAAAGTGGGAAGGTAGAGAGAAGAAAAGCGTTCGCGACAGACCCGCAGACCCGGATGCACTGCTCTGCGTCCCTACAAACCGTCCTACAAAATGTCGTGTTCCTTCCAGAGAAGGGCTCATCCTGTAAGTTAGGCGGCTCGCGAATACACAGTCTTGAGGTGGAACATTAGGCGATATCTCTGTTCTGTACTTCACATTTCCCTAATCAAAGAACTCTCCGCCTCCTAATCGGTTACCAAGAGTCGATCTGCACGCCTTGTCGTTCGGCTTGCGTTCTCTACGGAGTGCATGAGGCACGCCGTTACTTGATGGGGGAAATGTATGCTGGCGAATCCTCTTCGTCCAGCGCTGATGACGGCCTTGTTGACTTCACCGCTGCAGTGCAGTGTGATTTGGCAAGTGAGCTCTGGTCTGTAATGGGATCGGTCGGCACTGACCACACGCTCGACGGAAGTCGGGGTCGCAAGAAATATTCAACAACGCAGGTCAGTACGGAGAGTTCTGAAATTTGTCCTCTCGAACGACCTCCTGCGATTATTGGGGAAATTGTTTAAGGAGACCAGTGAGAGCATGCTCTGCATTACAAGGTAAGTAAAAGCGTAAATTGTAGGCTGCCTTTTGATAAATTACGAACGACGAAACAGATGAATCCCGTTCCATTTCTGTCTTTGTCAAGGTAACGGCATCTTTCACGCCGCGAGGAGAAATGATTGCACTTCAGTGCACCTTTAAGGCTTACCTTCAAGATCAGAAGGAAATCTCAGCTCTTTCGGGTCTTTCTGCTCTGCGACCCCTTCTGTTACGTTAACCCTGTAAATAAGAAAGGATTTTCAATTCCAATCTGTCCGTCGATATGAGCAGAATACCATGTAGAAATATCGTTACTGGAGTTGATAAGAAAGAGGCAGACCAGAAATGAGATCAATGATTATCTGGTGCTACCTGCTCGGCACGAGGCGCTGACGCGTTTCTGCGCAATTTAATTGCCAAACCATGTGTAAAATTAACATCGGCAGCAGCAACTAAGCGCAACCGCGAGGTGACCACGCGCGCGCAGGGGATTCCTCGAGTTGGAGGTGACGTGCGCTGTGTGATGCGGCCTCGACCGGAAATATCTCACATGACAACCGACATAGGTGATGGTGATGGTGGAGGTGGTGTGCTATCTCTGAGCGTTCTACGTGCTGGGGTAGCGGTATCTTGCTCAGGGATAACGTGCCGCCAGGGCTGACTTCACATGGGACTGTGACATTTGTCTTGTCGCTTGCACGGTGCCGCCCGTTCCGGCCATCACACCTTTGGCCGAGTATCCTGATGGTCAGCGTTCTGTCAAAAGTCTTTCCGTCACTGTCAACACCCTACAATCCAGCGTTGATCGGCTCACACAGCTTGTAACTGGATTGACCACTCTGGTTGCCTCTACAACCGCGCGACAACATCCATCGCCTTCACCGCACTACCGGTATAACCGTCGCCGGCACACTCGCTCGCCCCGACGATACCGCTCTCCATCTCCAGCTCAGTCTTCACCTTACTGTTGGTACCATGCCAAGTTCGGTCCCCGGGCCCGTAACTGTCAACCACCATGTACGTGGCCGGGAAACCACAGCCCCGGCAACTGAACGCGGCCGAAGTCGCTGGGCCTGATAACAGCCGCCTCTTTTACGTCAACGACACCATCAATCATCTTCGCTTTCTCACTGACACTGGCGCTGAAGTCAGTATCATTCCACCCCATCCTTCGGACCGTCATCGCACTTCTCAGCATTCATTGCAAGCTGTAAATTCTTCACCAATTAAATGTTTCGGTGAGCGATCCCTCACCCTGAACTTGGGCCTGCGTCGGAACTTTCAATGGGTCTTCATCATAGCCTACGTCTCTGATGCCATCATCGGTGCGGACTTCCTCAAGCACTTCGGTTTGATGGTCGATGTGAAGGGACGACGCCTCATTGACAACGGCACGGGCCTATCTGTCCGCGGACTTCGTGCCTTCTGTAATCCCATTGGCCCTGTCTTCACCCGCCTATCGGCACCTGTTCAGTTCCGTGACATCCTTAAGGATTTCCCCGACATCGTCCGTTTGCCACTTACAGATGCACCCCCTCTCCATAACACCACGCACCACATCATCACCAGAGGCCCCCCGGTGCATGCTAAGCCTCGCCGTCTTCCGCCTGATCGCCTTGCGATCGCCCGTCGCGAGTTCGACCATCTCCTCGCCTTGGGGTACATTCGTCCATCCAGCAGCCCATGGGCTTCGGCATTGCATATGGTGCCCAAAAAGGACCCGGGAGATTGGCGACCGTGTGGGGATTATCGGGCGCTGAACGCTGTCACCATACCCGACCGTTACCCTTTACCACATCTTCACGACTTCGCCGCAAATTTCCATGGTGCCTCACACTTTTCCAAGATCGATCTTATAAAGGCTTACCATCAGATCCCTGTGGAGCCCAGTGACATTCCGAAGGCCGCAATCACGACCCCGTTCGGCCTCTTCGAATACGTTCGAATGCCCTTCGGTCTTCGCAACGCCACGCAAACTTTCCAAAGATTCATTGACGAGGTCCTTCGCGGCCTGCCTGATTGTTTCGCCTACCTCGACGATATTCTGGTGGCTAGTTCCACTCCCGAGGACCACGCCGAACACCTTCGCCAATTGTTTCAGTGTCTACGTCAGCATGGCATTGTAATCAATCCGGTTAAATGCGAACTCGGTGTTCCTTCCCTCACCTTCCTCGGCCATCGCATTGACAGTTCCGGCATCACCCCTCTGCGGCAGAAGGTTGACGCCATTGACCGCTTTCCCCGCCCTACCACACGGCGGAAGCTTCGTGAATTTCTGGGCTTGGTGAATTTTTATCGCCGCTTGATACCGAACTGCGCGCACACCATCAAGCCGCTCTGTCATTTGCTGGCTGGCCCTGGCGGTCCGTCGAAAACCATCGAGTGGATGACATCCGCTGACCTAGCTTTCCGGAAGATAAAGTAGGACATCGCCTCCGCTTCATTCTTGGCTCATCCCATCCCAGACACTTCACTCGCACTCTTCGTGGATGCCTCTTCAGAAGCCGTTGGGGCCGCTCTGCACCAGCTCGGCCCGCACGACCAGTTACAGCCGCTGGGTTTCTTTTCCAAACCCCTCAAGCCCACCGAAGCACGGTACAGCACTTTCGGGCGCGAGCTGTTGGCGGTGTATCTGGCTATCAAACATTTTCGCCGCCTTCTCGAGGGACGCCAGTTCATTGTTTATACCGGTCACAAACCTCTCACCTACGCAATCACATCTGCCTCTGGTTCTCACTCGCCCCGAGAGATCCGTCACCTGGCCTACATCGCCGAGTTTACGACCGACATCAGGCACGTTCCTGGTCATGCTAACGTCGTCGCGGACGCTCTCTCTCGAGCTCACATTGCTGGTCTGGCCCACCATCTGTCACCAGACATTGACTATGTTGAGCTTGCAGAAGCGCAAGCGAACGACCCCGACATGCCTGCCATGGTTCAGTCATCCCCGTCCCTCGACATCCACAAGGTTTCCTATCCTCGAACCTCGAGCCTCTTGTTATGCGAGACCTCTACGGCTACCCGACGTCCTCTGGTTCCCCACGACTTCCGTCGCCACATCTTCAACCGCTACCACTCTCTGCATCACCACGGCATCAAGTCGACGCAGAGACTCATTCGCACCCGCTTCGTCTGGCCGTCCATGAATCGGGACATCCGCCAGTGGGCTCGAAATTGTTTGGCCTGTCAGTGTTCCAAGATCCAGCGCCATACGACATCCCCGTCGATGCCCTTTCCCACCCCTGATGCCCGCTTCCGCCATGTACACTTAGATCTGGTGGGTCCTCTTCCTCCATCTGCCGGCTACGCCTACCTCTTCACCTGCATTGACAGGTACACCCGGTAGCCTGAAGCGGTACCTATCAAGGATATCACGGCTGAGACAACCGCTCTCGCGTTCCTGTCCTCCCGGGAGGCGCGTTTTGGAGCTCCCGGCGTTATCACGACCGATGGCGGACGCCAATTCACGTCCCGCCTCTTCGCTGACGTCTGCAGATTCCTTGGCGTTCTCCATCACTTCACCACGGCCTACCACCCAAGTGCCAACGGGCTGGTCGAGCGGTTCCATCGCACGCTCAAGACCGCTTTACGTGCCGCTGAAGACCCGACCCATTGGGTCGAGCGCTTGCCTTTAACGCTCCTTGGCATTCGTGAAACCTCCAAGGTGGACTGTGGCGTTGCACCATCCACCCTGGTCTTCGGGTCTGCCTTGCGTCTCCCTGGGCAGTTCTTCGACGCAGCGACTATAGCCCAGCCCGCACCAGACCCTCTCCACTTCGCCACACGCCTCGAAGAACATGTGGCTGAGTTTCGCTCGCCAGTCCCACGCCATTCATCTTCTCGTCCAATATTTGTGCACCCAGACCTTTCCACCGCCACCCATGTCTTCCTTCGCCACGACGCCATCCGCCGTCCACTCGAGCCTCCTTACGACGGCCCCTTCCTGGTGCACTCGAGGCAAGACAAGACCCTTACCCTCAAATTTCAGGGTCGTCTCGAGGTCGTATCCATAGACCGCGTCAAGCCGGCATTCCTGGACACTTCTCCAGCACCGACCCCTCGGCTCCTGTCCCCTCGCCCTTTACCCCCGCAAGCTGCCCTCCCAGCTCCAGCTCCATTGGGCTCCAGACTCCCCGCAAATTCACACCTTTCCCGCTTCGTACCCATCCGGGAATCTGCGGTGACGACCCAGCCGTGCGCGGCCTTCCCGACTTCCGCCACGTCTTCCGGCCTTGCTTTCGTCAACCTCCGGTCTAGGCGGGGGGCCCTTGTAGCGGCAACTGCGGACAACGACGGGCCCAGTCTCTGCCCTGCTCGTGCTGACTGTTCGTGCGATTTTTCGTTAGTTGAGATCCGGCACTCACACAGTAAAGTGGTTGTTGCCTTTGTCTCTTTTATTGTCGTGCCTTGACTTCGCGACACCCTCCTCTCGGTGCGCCCATGATTTTTTTTTATTTTTCATGAAACATTTTTTTTACTTTTTTCGGGATATGCCGAAAAGAAGAAACTCTATAAGGTGGTAAGCTTTTTGTGTTTTCCTGCGTCTGTCTTCAACTATATGTTTCCTTTCCGAGAACCGCTGCACCCTGGTTGTGGTGGCGGTACTGCCGAAAAGCTCGGCGTTGTCGGGCTGATATGGGTGCGCAACGTCACGACTACGCTCTGAGCGAATGTGCATCCAGGGCCGACTTCTAAATGAGCTGTGCTGGCATACGTCTGACAGCGTCGGAGGAAAACTCAGGGAAAGCCCCAGACAGCGCAGCCGACCGCACTCTCACAGCACCATACCATGCACGGTTGTTGACCAGTAGCGGCCGACCACATCACGAGCCTTTTAGTTCACCCTGCCAGGTTTCTCCACACGGGAGCTCCATACTCGCGGAGTTCGAATGCCTGCTGTGCACGAGGCAGAGCAAGATGCGATAGGCTCGTATATCTTAAAGAGCCACTAAACTGATGGTCGTAGTTTGTCTAATAAACAGCACAGAGTGAGAGCAGGGATTTCACTCTACCTAAATATGGGGAAGACCTTGTGTAGCTCAGGCGCTTTAACTATTTAAAAAGTAGATCAAAGCGCGAAATCAGTGCAACTCTCCCCTTCGTCTAATGCGGTAGCAAATGTCATTCGGCTACAGCCAACGGGGCAGACTCATCCCCGAATGACGTTCCGCGTCGTCAACCAACCCTGGACTCCCACAAGGTCACCCGCGGGGGAGATCCTACCGAGTTTTTATGGCAGCTTCGTACCCTTGTTCAGACGTGTCAGAGTGGTAGCGCCATGGATTATCAAAGCTGTGCGTACGAGCACCCGCGAAAGAAGACGGAGACTGGGAGACAGCGAAGCAAAGCTGGGTCGGAGGATGCCCGGAAAGCGCGTTTGGCTGCAGATGCAGTCTTGACTTAGCGTTTTCTAGGGTCTTGTGAAACGTTGTGTAACGTTTGTGAAGGGTCGTTGACAGGGATGTGTAGCGTTGTGAAGGGGAATTCCAAAGGGGTCTTCAAGTTTTAATGCTACGCGTTTCTGTCAGATCCAGCAATGAATCGACCATGTTTTTGTACTATGCTCAGGCGTGCGTCTCTTCATTGTAATGCGATATCTACGAGTGCTTGCCAGTTGCCGTTGCCTCTATATCAGTAGGCTAGGTGTGCCCAAGACAAGGCAAAAAGAGAACGTGACATGTGTCGCACAAATACTTGCCCCCAGCGCAACCAGAAAGGATGTCTCATCTCGACCACTTTCGTTCTCCATAAAGTAACTCCACATGTGACACTTTAAAGCAGACCTCCTCCGCTTTAGCACATTCAACGTCAACCATTACACAGGATGATACCGCGCCTGATTTGTGCAGAGATGGAGCGGCGGGCCTTTCTTACAGTCAACATAAAGGCAAAGTGCCACGAAAGGGCGGACGTCTTCCATTCTCCACAAATGAAAAGAGAAAACGATATCATTCATGATGGCTGGAGAAGAGAATTGAATGCGACAAAGTGGTTTGTAGAGAAGAAACCGCCCCTAGTATTAATAAAGTGACGTCATTCCACACGATATTGTGCTTTGCGTGTCTCTTGACTAATGGGTCGCCTTACGCAACGTAAATATTGCGGGTCTCTGCGCAGGCTATCGACTTGGTGGAAGTTCCTCATCGTGTTTTAAGCTACCTCAGTATGCCTTAAGGTGACTCACCTGAGTTACACTGCCTCTCTTACATCTTGGCTCCTTCTTCTTGCCTGGTTTGCCATGAACGGCGCATAACAACAAGCAGGCAGTCAAGAAAGTGGCTAGCGGAGTCATGGTTCACCAGCACGTCTCGAATGATACGCCTCAAGTGTGACACAAATACGGCTTTATACGTGCACAATACAGTGTTCTCTGTACTGTCACCCCCAGCGGAAGCCATCCCCATATCATCGTCATCATGTATTTCTCTCTCTCTCTCTCTCTCTGTGCTGTCTGTTATACATAGTCCCTTGATGCTTGAGGGAAGGATCACCAATACAATAGTACTATTAAGAAAATAGAGAAAAACATCGCATTTTTCCAAGACTTTTCGCAAAAGGTCAACACAAGTCTCTAGCCTTGGCATTACGACACATGTGCGGGCCACATGTTGGAAAATCGATTTCCCTGGTGGGAGGCGAAGAATGAAACCTCAGCTCCAGGTGAATCAATCAACTACAGAGTGGTTGCTTAACACGTCACTATAGACGTTGATAAATGCTTCCGCACTGCGACCGCACTGTGAAATGGTCAACGTAAGTAATAGAAAGATACAGTGAAACCTCTGTTTATTAGCTACATGAACTTTTATGTATAGCAGGCTGCATTTCGGGCAGGTGCAGTGCTGAACAAACTTTTGCAGAACAGGCTCCGCTGAATTGTTTCCTCAGAGTGACACGCTGGCACCTAATGGTATCGTGTGGACTTACAAACAGGGTTACCAAGGCATATGTCGTTAAGTCCGTAGGTGCGATTCCCCGTAGCGTGTCACTCTTGGAAGGAAGAATTGCACCAGAGCGTCTTCTGCAAACTTTGTGGGTGTGTTTCAGATACCTTGTGAAACTGAGTCTGCCGCATGAAAGCTTTTACTTTAGTAAAAAAAGGACAGTGTGTACGTATATATATTTATCACCTCATAGTTGCTTTCAAACACACTTGAGACACCAAGGTAAAGCAGGATTTTTGCAAGGCTGTACGACCTCTCAAAGTGAACCCAACTGCTTCAAATGCTCCCCGGATTGGAAATGAAACGATTTTTTTTTTGTGCTACACTGTCCATCAGACGACATCATATGGGCTAAAATTTCGTCTAAAAATCATGACATGTAAATTGGAGCGGGATTTCCAGGGAGGGTTGCTCATACTCTGGGAAGTTTTGCCTATATACTGCTTGCAACAGCTGAAGGGGCAAAAATAAAACACAATGTTTGTGCAAACAACAAACGTTTTGCGATAGTTTGCAGCACAGAATTGAGCATTTGGTGGAAGGTTTACCGTCAGAATCATTTTTGAAAGCTTGCACGGGTGAGCAAAGATTATGCCCTTAAACATGAGGACTTGCTGGCTATTTTGCTTTGGCTATGGAAGGAGCAGGGCAACCTTTCCCAGAGCCAGAAGGCGTTCAGGAATTATTTGAACTTTTGGGGTACTTTTATGGTCGTGTACCCTGCAGAATAAAGTGAGTATGTAGTTGGAATATTAGGGTCTCGACCAACAAGTTCTCATTGGACTGACTGAAGTAGACTTTGTGGTTAGTTCCTTGCCACGTTAATCGTTGCTTCTACTGTCTCAATAAAATAGTTGCCCATGAAACGCTGTCTGTGCCCCTCCTGGTCATTTCGCCTCATGGTGCATGTTTCCTATTTCCACCACTTTCATACACCACTCTCCTCGTCATTCACCACTACGTGTTGTTAGTGACTATCAGAATAGTGACTGTTAGCCACTATTAGAATACCATTGCCATTTGTGGGCGTGGTCAGAGAAAGAGAGACTACATCAAATATTTGACTTTTTTCCTAGCGCTTCACTTCCCAACACTAGTCGTGATCTCCAGCTGTACCGGCACCAACATTAAGGTTAACATGCTTCAGTACCTCCACGGATCCTCCAGGGATGTATTGTGCTGACCTACGTCAGCCCCAAGGGCACACACGCTCCTCAGGATGTCCTCACAGGAGCGTTAGCGTGTCCTTCGATGTGTATCCCCAGAACGTCCTGAGGATGACAGCCGCGGACTATCCATGGAGAGTCATTCAGATACGTCCTGTGCCCGTCCCTGTGGGTAACTAGCGGGACGAGAAATATTACTTTTTTGGTTTACCTGTTTAGACTCTCTGAACACATTTGTTTTGTTTTGAGGCGATCCTAGGGCCTGATTGAGCGTAAAATGATCTGCCTTGCAAAATAATGAGTGTCTATCATACATAAAGTATTTCTCGTGGAAATGGCAGAAACGCGTTATTCTGTAGCAGTGCTTTTGACTTTCAAAGTACATACCTGGGTGTCTCAAACCAAAATGAGTAAGAAACATAGACTTTGCAGTGATGCAGAGCTAATACTTAAATAATTTTCTTACTCTTTGCGTAATCGAAACAAGCGTGGACTGCTCCCTCTTCGTTTTGTGTAGTAGCCAGCAGGACTGTCGAATCTACGGAGGGTCATGTTATAAGCAGTAAATATTATCTGATTTCACTCGGACCTTGTGTCTATACCCTCTAACTGGGCCCTCTTCCAGTGTCTAGCCTGTGCTGTACTGATTTCCGTTCTTTCTTTCTTTTTTTTTTCTTTTTGCTTATTTTTATCTTTCTTTTTGGAATAACAAGCTGGCATTAACCTGACTGACATTTTCATATTCTCTCCCTGGTGTTCCTGAAGAGTAACACACCAACCATTGTGGTCCGTTTACGTACACTGCACAAAATCCATACACTTCGTGCCCTCCGAAGTTATGTACATATACTAACGGCTTAGTCCTTCAAGACAGATGGACAGCTGCAATTTAGATTCCACATGACGGAGTTTCACATGAGGAAGGCTTCAAGCTTCTCCATGCAATGCCATATAAGCCAAGGACTTCGCTATTAGCTGCTTTGAAAGACGACCCTTAGGCGACACCTAGAGTTTGGATAATCCTGACGGGAAGTTAAGGTTAGAGCCCTGCACCATCCGCGGATGGAAGCGGATATCTGCGGATGGAAGCGGATATCCGCGGATATCTGCAAGATACTTGCGGATTCGGATGATAATTTAGCACTTTCTGCGGTGTGCGGATCGGATGCGGATGGCGCGAGGTCGGATGCGGATCGGATGCGGATACGAAGGCAGCGGATCGGTAGCGGATCGGATGCGGATATACCGCGTGCTGTCATTTTTCCACCAGCAATTTATTTGTATTGCGCGCCGACAGCCGACAGCGAGCGCATGCTCGGGTTCAGCTTTGACCATGCACGGCGGCAAGACGGGAGAGGAGGCATTCTGGCGTCTCGAACCGCGCGAGCACCGACGAGGTAGCGTTCCACGCGTTCCAGAAGTCTCTCCATATCGCGTTTGTTGAAAGGTTTACCTTTGCTTGTCGTCATGACTGAGTCCTTCCGTGAGAGCATGGAGGCATCCGAAATTATACCAACATGCTTCCGGCGGTCTTTACGCGTCTTTCGAAACGTGCGGATTTTGCGGATCGATGCGGATTGTGCGTTTTGCTCAGCGGATCGGATGCGGATGTAAACTGTTGTGTATGGTGCGGATGCGGATCGGATGCGGATAACGTGTGCGCGGATGCGGGTCGGATGCGGATGCCAAAAATCTCATCCGCGCAGGGCTCTAGTTAATGTGCGTTGAAGGTAGTAGTAAGCACTGACCACAGGATGCCGGCATCGCACACGACAGGACAACACACAGGGGATGTGGACACCATTAAATTAGCATTTAGAGCTAAGTAGGGCCAACACCACAACACTGGGACCATCCAGGCAGTCACCACAATTATGGGAAGCATCAAACTCATGTCCACACCACCCTGTGTGTTGCCAACAACGAGTGGCCATAAAAACAAACAAATAGATAGGAATAGAATGGAGAAAAACAATTTATTCAAAATAACAATTCAAATAATGATGATATGTCGTTTATTCAAAAATAAACGATGCCACTTCGAAGAAATCGCTATGTCACGGCCGAGTGACCAGCGACTGCCTTCGCAGTAAACCACAAACATCTATCGGACGTACCAGGAAAATCCAAACGTCTACATCCAAAAGCAATATCTCATCGATGTCCACCGTACGTACAGAAAGTACGTTAGAAAAGTTGGATGCCTAAGGAACGTACACTGCACCCTGATTTCAGACATCTAGTGTGCATCCATTGTTATGTGCATTGAACGTCTGATATATGTTGTACACATATGTGTTGTAAACATAAAGATGTCTGGCGTCGAGAAGGTGAATTGGAAAGGTTGTTTCTAGTTTGATCGGCAGTGCGAAAACGAGCGCCCACACAACAAATCCTGTGACAGACACGTGCCGGTTCGATAAGTTCCCTCAGACAGTACAAAAGGCTTAAAAGATGCACAACGCTACGAAACTCAACAGTATGGAAGTCAGTGCCAAACAAGTGCAGTCACGTAGGGAAAAAGCCAAACTGCTACAGCATATGTAAAACATATGTCAGCATAGAGAAAAGGCTTAGGCTTATGCTTAGGCGAGCACTGTAAAAATGCACAAACATTAGAAAAAACCACTACGACAAATCACGCACCTTTCCTCCGTGGCAATTGAGCGTCCGCTCTCATCTACAGCCTGAACTGATGCGACAAGACGACTCAGGAGTGACCGACTGGCCACATGTCCTTACTCCATGACAGCCAGCCCTAGACTGATGCAAGCGCCGCTCTATGGGTGCTACGCATGGGCGTGTGTGTAATCTTAGAGTCCTCTGCGCCGCCATGGCCAGCTGGCGGCCAGCGGTCATCCCTTTATTTCGTCTTTGTTCTCTCTCTTCTCTGTGTGAACTCCTATTGCCAACAGGTTGGTACTCGATTTCAGTTTTTCTGTTGTTTCTTTGCGCATGTTTATTTGAAAATACTCTATAAAGGCAGTGCGCACTGCATTCACATTACCATTATGACAAATACCTGAAAATGTTCAGCTACCACGCTTTACAAGCTTGTCCACGCATCCACACTTCTTGGGAGGAAGTGGAGAATAAATGTTTCAGCAAGGAGAGTCCCTGTAACGAGCTCATCACCACTGTTTTTCGCTACATCGTAGGCATGGTGGGCTTCGACAATATCAGAGAGATCTCGCTGAGGCCACTGCAGAAGATCGTGCGTTGGACCTACGCTCGTTACAGGAACATCTATACAATGGTTCAGGATAGACCTTTGGGGCTGATGAGCAACTATATGAGCTTGACCAACCCTGAATTCAACTACATCTCTGCAGACATCATGGACCTTCTTGCCCATGCCGTTGCTCATATTAAGTATGGTCTGCGGACGCAGCATTATTTGCAAGCAATCTACAATAGTGATGGGAAGTCTGACTCATTTTGGTGAACCGGCTCATTTCAATCAGTTCACCTTACTGATTCGTTCAAATGATTCATTCATGAACCAGTGATGTCACAGTTTTTCTGACGTCATACTAGTATTCAGCCAGCTCATGAGCACATCGTGGGTGCTATCTGCTGGAATGCAGGCTCACTGGTTACAGCTGTGTCAGTGAAAGCCTCTGTCGTCGGACGGGCTGTGCCGCGTCCGTCAATGCTTGACATGACACGACCGCCTAAAACTGTACAAGAAGAAATACCTACCACCTGCGACAGCCTTCCATCCTGGGCAGAAGCAGTCGACAGATCCCAAACCACATCATCTCATGAACGACGACAGAGCGCGAGTTGTAAACAGCGAGCCAACTCATAAAGCCACAGCAGCTACATCACACCAATGCCACAGCGAGCGAGCACAACAAGGAAGAGACGCCACATACACAAAAGCACAGGAGCTCACTGCAGCCAAAAACATTTCTCAACAAACAACTCAATGAGCGCCATCGCTACAACCCCATTCACCCGTTCTCCGAGCTCGTTGCGCTCTGTCCAACTATCACTCAGCCATTCAGCGCGTCAGTTCTCTCACTCCCGAACCACACCAACACTGATCATGAAGCGGAGAGCATCAGACCCACAGGGATGGCAAACATTGCGGTTCCCGTTATCAGCGGCCAAACAGACAGTAAACAAAGCAGTAGTTGCTCATGTGGATCCTCTGAGGACCTTATTTCAGCCTTCATCGTTGGTCTTATTCACTATACCTGCGATTAAACACATAGTAAAGGCGTTATTTATGCAGCCTGCGTTGTGAAACGTGAGACGACGGTTGGGGCGGGAATGCTTGTCCTTCTGACAGATCGTTTCATTGCACCACCTGACATTCCCAGGAAGCACACAGTGGTCCTGTATTGCAAGTTATCTAAAAACTCATTGGTGCAAGCCTTTGAGGTCAACTACCCAGTACACCAGAAATATCCCTGGTACATCCCACAAAGGTCGCACACGTCGCATCTGTCTGCCACGTCTATGCGACGTTACCTGCATGTCCACTATGGGACTTCGAAAATTGTCTTACTTTCTATATCCCTGGGACATCTGATAGGTGTAAAAAGAAAGGTGAAAGCCCGCGTTATTTTTCGGAGACATTTAAGACACGTGACCTTTAGTGGCGTGATGTAAGCAAACGGAACAAATTGCAGGTTTACTGTTTTATCTACCAAGTAATCACATTATAGACGGTAGCTAGAGTTAAAAACACGATATTTGCCTGGATGGGGCGTAAGCAGCGTTTGCAGCTATATGCTGATGTCGTAGCAGACTCTCAAGTTAACTGCAAAGACGTCACCGTTGCAAACGTGGTACGCCACGGTACACTTGATGAACGTACTCCAACAATTCATATTTCAGTATATGCTCGCTCTGGTATCTCATGAATTCCGCGTATGCGGCGGAGGGGCCAAGAAGGGAGCCAGTGTCTCATATGGTGAAAGGTGAAAGGCGAAAGCTCATTTACTATCGCGCGGTCTGCACTGGTCTTGGATTATAGCCAAAAGTTGACCCCTCCCCAAGTGGGGTTTGCTGCAAAAAGTAGATGCGTTTTTGATTAATTAGTGTGTTCAGCATTAATTTGGGATACCAATCAATCACTACCAATTTCAAATTGATTCAACACAAGAATATAATAAATTTTACAATATCCCTGGAACATCCAAATATCCAAAATAGATGTCTATGGGACTGTTCTGGGATGTGAATACAGTAGGAATCTGGCTGTTCCATGAATGTACTTTCTACGTAAACGGGCTCTCTGTGGAGCTCCCATGGATATCCTAAAATCCAATTTGCGATATCGCAAACAACAAACAAACGGCGTCAGCGAGCCTCTGTGAACCGAACAGCGCAGCGACTACACAACATTACACCGCCCACTGGCGATTCAATACCCGTGTCTCATTCCTGGCCTACATTCTCGTTCTCCAACCTGGCGATCTAGCATTCAGCTGCTTCTTTCCTCAGTTCCCCGACTCTCGATTCCTTCGAACACTCTCGGTACGAACGAATCACCTGCGCCTCCATGGGTCTCTCTACCTTACGAACTGCCCTCAACAACCCCTCAACAGTACGAGTACGCCCTCTCCGCCTCCTCCTCCACGTTTAATATTTGAGTAAGCATGGCAACAACGTCCACAGAAGGCGGGATAGGCTCGCGGTCGAGCAGCAGCTGCTGTCGCCGCTGTTTTTTTATGTGTGTTCGTGCTTGTTACCGCGATTGTGGATGTGGTCTTAACGGGGTGAGCTGATGAACTGTTGAACTGATATTTGCGTGATCGAAGAACCGACATATGATCGAGAATCGAATCTCGCGACCGCCGTGCTTCTGACTTTTCGTAGGTCATACCCCCAATGCCTCAAATCAACAGGAGTAAGAAATATGAGTTTCACAGTAATGGAGACTTAATACTTTAGGCAATTCCTTCCCTCGGTATTTTTTGGTTCTCTAATTGAACTGAACTTTGACAGCTCACCGTTTGTGCTGAGTGGGAGGCTAGCAAGGCTATCGGATTCACCAAAGGTCGCGCAACAATTAATATGGAGTTTCTGTTTTCTCTTCGGAAGGGAGCCTCAGTTCCTTTCGAAGTGAGTTTGTTGGACTTGGTCACGTGGTGTGCCTGGCAAGGTTTTTTCTTCATCTGTTATATTTCTCCTTTTTCTTTTTATAACAACCTGCTCATTACCCATTATGGAAAAATGAACTAGACATTATAGTGGCAGTTTACCCAGACAATGGACAGTAATAAGTAAAACAAAATGTAGTGGTCTGTGACGAAACAAATAAAGTGCAATAAAAGGAATTTGGAATTCGTCCCTGTTGTGCCATAACACTGCCTTAAAATTGTCCTAAAGGAAGGCCTGTGGAAACAGAAGAGATAGAGAAACACTTACCAAAAGGGAGACGAATATGGACCAGACGGTCCAAAATTGTTTCAAACGCGTGCATCATTGTCGCTAGAGGTTGATTCAGGCGATAGTGGACGAGGTGGTACAGGGGGGGATGACCGTCTTATAGTAGAGGTACCTTAGGTCATATCGGTCCTTGTTGATTTCCTTCTGAATACTTCGTTCGATAATGCTGACCTTGACATTTCTCTTCTACAGAGACATCGAATACGTTTCTGCCTGAAGCTTGTTATGCTTGTAGCAGATGGCGAGTTTCCTGGCCGCTTCGTAAGATGGGTTGAGAATGCAAATTCTGTCCAGATCCCAAGCCTTTGCTAGCTTTGCAAGGTGTTCTTGCTTGCCGTATTTGAAGTTCAACTGTGCCTTTTCAGATGGGACTACTCTAGGTTTAGGCCTTGCGCCTTGCTGCTCTGCAGACGATGTTGGGGCCGTCTCTCCCATACCGTTCGTCTGATTAGCAAGTGGGGTACATCGGTACCTTGTCTCGACATCGAGGAGTGATCAAATGTTCAAACTCGAGTGGTGTAGATACCTTCAAACATTCTGGCACGCCAATAGCAGCACAGGGACACCAGACCAGTGAAGCTTTTCAGATAAATTCTGTTTGTGCTGGTGCTGCTTCAGGACTAGGAGGTTCCTGCAAAAGTGTACTGTGGGGATGTGGTATAGTGCCCCTTTGGCAGATTGAGGACGATTTGAGGATCAGATTTGTCCATCCTGAGGATGTCACCCCATAATTAGGGTATCCCAAGGATGACAATGTGTGCTTGGGTTTGGTTATCAAAATGCAATGCATTAAACAGTTTGAATAACTTTGATGAGACTCTAGATGGGTAGAAATCCAATGAACCGGCAGAGGAGTACGAAGGGAGTTGCCTCAGGACAGGAGCCGCCGCTTTCGAATTCGAATTCGGCGGCGAATTCGAACAATTTCCTTTTCGCGTCCCGACCTGATAACAACACCGATAACACGCCCGGGATTCACGTAAGATAAAGAATAAGACGTGATGTATAACTGTGGCAACGAGCATGAGACCTTCCAGATATCGGGAGATTGCCGGATGAAATTGGCAGGTTGGCGCCTATGATAGCCTTCTGGACGACAAATTGGCTAAATGCGAGTTCTAAGAGTGCAGCAAGGACAGCAGCTATGGTCCGCAGACGATACACAGACTACGTAATTTTATGATGATACCGTCAGCATCAAATTGGTATCAAGAGTTATTACACGCTAAAATAGAGGAAACTGACAAATTGGCGCCAGTGAGTGCCACTTGGGCGACGATTTGCCAAAATGTCTGAAGTATATAAATAGGGCTGGTTGGTGTAAATCCACAAGCGACCAAAGAACAAACACGAAACAACAACAGAGCGACTTGTGGGTGATCTTGTCTCCTGTTTGTTCTTTGGTCGCTTGAAAATGAATGATTTGACCAAACGCTACTTCGCAGGCTCTAGCAAGGGAACCAGGTATGGGCCGCGGACTCATAGCCATTAAGCATGAATATACAGACTACGTAATTAAGTGATGACATCTTCGATATCACGTTTATATCCAGAGTTATTACTAAATGAAATGAAAGATATGAACAATTTGGCGCCTGCGAGTGCTGTGGCGATGCGAGTGGCAATGATTTGATCAAACGCGACTTCTTTGGACCAGAGATTTTGGAGCAGAACTAAATATCAGATTTGGAGAGAACGCTAAACAAGTGCTACGCGCCCTCGAGTACATTATTTATTTCTCGCTTAAGATGAAGCAATGCTTAGATCAGGGCAATCAGGGCTCTCACACACGCGGGCCGCATGTGCATGGCTTGCAGTCAGCTATTCTGTGTCCCGAGGGCTCTTGACCACTAAATACAATAAAGCTGCCCCCCCCCCCCACACACACGCACACACCAATAATGAAGAATTCGGAATGAAACCAGGTTTTCAGGCATTGTTTTTACCCTTGCTTGATGTAGTGCTGCTCCTGTCGTTAGCAAGTACATTCACATTCGAGCAGTTCTTGTGACTCATGAACCTCAACAAGTAGTTATAGCGATCTGGTGTGAACGTGCATTTTGATAAACTACACTGTAAGTAATATGATAATTGAGAAGTAATAGTGGAGACAAGTGCAGAGAATGACATCATCTTAATTATTACAGTAAGTTTATGGGCTTACAGCATAGCAGCAGCCTCTCCGGATATCATGCGCGAAAAACTTTATACGGACCACAGAGAGGCGCAGAGAAAAAAGAAAAGAAAAAAATAGATGGAGTAGTTATGTACGAGGGTCACTGTGTGAAAAATTTTAATTATTTCTCTTTTTCTGTTTTTTTTTCACGTTGAAAATGCAAGCAAAATCAACAATACAGTGTGTAAACCGACAATTTCAGTGCTCCTGAACGTTGGGATAATCGTTCGTGAAGAACTATGTACGAAGAACTTGCAATGCCTTTCAAATTTTCAATGTCTCATTTGGAAAAGAAGCTGATTTGTTTCTGTTGGTGTGTCAAGTGAAGTTTTTCATTGACGAATTGTATATGCGAATGCCTAATAACTATAGCGCTCAGCTGTTTACGCTAAGGTACTTTGCTATAATTGCGGTCCTGTCCAGGGTCATTACCCCCACCCCCCAGGGAGGTGTACACTCCCCCTGAATTTTTCCAACCACTCCCCTGTAATTCATGAGATTTCCCGATGCAGCTTGGACACCAATGCATATACCCATAGATATGTATCCATATAGATATACCACCCTATGGTTCGTTCCACTGGAAATCACGCAGACATCTTATCACGCCGGGTACCGCATCTTGGCTTCTATGCGCATTGATGATAGTGCCAGCCGCAACAACAATGACAAAGAAGAAACTGTCGTTCCTCTTCGCTGCTGATACGAGTTGCGCAACCGACTAAAAGCTGATGCCTTCCGTTTGAATTCAGCATGAGAGAGCCCGATATGGCAAGGAAAAAAACTTGCCAAGATACGGGGCACAAAAGTGAACTTGCACGGCAAATCGCCGGCAGTCAGAACATTTACACGGCAACAGACACCTACGAGCACTGGTGTTAAAGTATGGGGAAAAGACATCATAGATGAAAATACATATCCGTTACGAAGCCTTTTGAATTTCACTGTTCATGGTAATCAACCAATTTTTCTCGAAGTGCAGCACGCACAAAGAAGTCCATGATTCGCTTACACGTCGACCTGCAAGAAATGACCCATAGTATCCTTCTGAAACTTTGCATCACTTCCAACGTCTTTGAGAAAAGTAAAAAGTAACCTTTCTGCAACTCCGATGATGGCAGGGGCAACCAAGGAATACACCACAAAGCGTCACTGGTGTATTCTGCATAGCGAAGCCATTATCAACGACTTATACTAGGCCCTTGTACTTGGATTTTAACAGTGGTGACCACAAAATTTGGAAAAGGCGCCGGCAGAGCCCTCTAAAACGGGCAAAACCCTTTGCATCACGGTGCCAAAGGCATATTCGAGACGGCTGATGCTATTGCCCTTCCCAATGGGATTGTAACGCAGGCGACCGCAAAATCCGTAAAAGACCGAAGCAGAGCCCTTTAGAACGGGCGAAACCTCTTTAATCATGGCTCCAAACAGATATTATCAACGGCTTATGATGCTCAGCAGGGTCCTTTAAAACGTACGAAACCCCTTGTATCGTGGTACCAAAGGCATATTCATGACGGCTTATGATATGCCTTTCTACTGGAATTGCGCAAGAGGGGACCGCAAAATTTGGATACGGCGGCAGCAAGGCCTTTTAAAACGGGCGAAGCTCCCTGTATCATGGAGCGAAAGAAAGAAAGTTATCAGTGGCTTGTGCAATGCTAATCTGCTGTAGATATAACACAGGCGATCGCCAAATTCGGAAAACATGGTAGCAGAGCCCTCTTAAACGAGCAAAACCCCTTGTGTCATGCTGCCAAAGACATAGTAACAACAACTTATACTATGTCATTCTACCGAGATCATAACACAGGCGAACGCAAATATCGGAAAAGGATGCAGCATAGTCCTTCAGAACGGGCGAGACCCCTTGGATCATGCTGCCGATGACATGTCGTCAATGGCTTGTGCTATGCCCTTCTACTGGGATTGTAACAGAGACTACCGCAAAATACTGAAAATGCGGCATTTCGTCAACTTTGGAGCTTTATATCATTTGATATAAAAATAATATTAAAGATGTCCTAAGTTAATTTTGTAGAATGTATATCTGGAAGTAAGATTACGGGGTTTGAACCCCGTATCTTGTTCTCCTGTTGCACCCTGAGAGGACGCGTTTGACAAAATCGCTTCCAAAACGGCACTCGAAATGACCAAGTGGCCAATTTCATCACTTTCGGGCCCTAATATCATTGGATATAATAATAATATTAAAAATGTCCTCAACTAATTTTGTAAGATGTATATGTGAAAGTAAGATCACAGTGTTTAAACCCCGTACGTTGTTCCCCTGTTGCACCTAGAGAGGTCGCTTTTGACAAAATCGCTTCCAAACCGGGACTCGAAATGGCCAAATGACCAATTTGGTCAACTTCGGGGCTTAATATCATTTGATATAAAAATATTATTAAGGATGTATTAAGTTAATTTTGTAGTGTGTATATCTGAAAGTAAGATCACGGGGTTTGAACCCCGTATCTTGTTCTCCTGTTGCACCCTGAGAGGTCGCGTTTGACAAAATCGCTCCCAAAACGGCACTCGAAGTGGCCAATTTCGTCAACTTTGGGGCTTAATATCATTTGACATAAAAATAATATTAAACATGTCCTAAGCTGATTTTGCAGTATGTATATGCGAAAGTAAGATCACGGGGTTTGAACCCGGTATCTTCTTCCCCTGTTGCACCCTGAGAGGTCGCGTTTGACAAAATCGCTTCCAAAACGGCATTCAAATGGCCAAGTGGCCAATTTCATCACCTTCGGGCTTAATATCATTGGATATAACAATAATATTAAAGATGTCCTAAGTTAATTTTGTATCTTGTATATCTGGAAGTAAGATTACGGGGTTTGAACCCCGTATCTTGTTCTCCTGTTGCACCCTGCGAGGTCGCGTTTGACAAAACCGCTTCCAAAACGGCACTCGAAATGATCAAGTGGCCAATTTCGTCAGCTTTGGGGCTTAATATCATTTGATATAACAATAATATTAAAGATGTCCTAAGCTGATTTTGTAGTATGTATATGTGAAAGTAAGATCACGGGGTTGGAACCCCGTATCTTGTTCCCCTGTTGCACCCTGAGAGGTCGGGTTTGACAAAATCGCTTCCAAACCGGCACTCGAAATTGCCAAATTGCCAATTTTGTTAACTTCGAGGCTTAATATGATTTGATATAAAAATAATATTAAAGATGTCCTAAACCAATTTTTTAACATGTATATGTGAAAGTAGGATCACGGTATTTACACCCCGTACGTTGTTCCCCTGTTGCACCCTGAGTGGTCGGGTTTGACAAAATGGCTTCCGAACTGGCACTCGAAATTGCCAAATTGCCAATTTTGTTAACTTCGAGGCTTAATATGATTTGATATAAAAATAATATTAAAGATGTCCTAAACCAATTTTGTAACATGTATATGTGAAAGTAGGCTCACGGTGTTTACACCCCGTACGTTGTTCCCCTGTTGCACCCTGAGTGGTCGGGTTTGACAAAATGGCTTCCGAACCCGCACTCGAAATGGCCAAATGGCCAATTTCGTCAACTTTGGGGCTTAATATCATTTGATATAAAATAATATTAAACATGTCCTAAGCTGATTTTGTAGTATGTATATGCGAAAGTAAGATCACGGGGCTTGAACCCAGTATCTTGGTCCCCTGTTGCACCGTGAGAGGTCGCGTTTGACAAAATCGCTTCCAAAACGGCATCGAAATGGCTAAGTGGCCAATTTCATCACCTTCGGGGCTTAATATCATTGGATATAACAATAATATTAAAGATGTTCTGAACTAATTTTGTAGTATGTGTATGTGAAAGTAAGATCACGGGGTTAGAACCCGGTATCTTCCCCTGTTGCTCCCTGAGAGGTCGCGTTTGACAAAATCGCTTCCAAAACGGCCAAATTGCGAATTTCATGAAGTTCGGGGCTTAGTATACTTTGATATAACGATGATAATAAAGTTATCCTAAGCTGATTATGTAATATGTATATGTGAAAGTAAGATCACGGGGTCTGAACCCTGTACCTTGTTTTCCTGTTGCACCCTGAAAGGTCGCGTTTGACAAAATCACTTCCAAAGCGGCACTCGAAATGGGCAGTTTTATCAAGTTGTATAGTTTAATATAAAAGCGATATAAAATACAAAACGGTATCCTTTGTATATTACTCACTCAAAATAAAGTTGTCTGTTCTGTCTGCCACTTCGAGTTCTGGAAAAAATGACCGTTCTCGTTTCGAACTCCTTCAGACAGGCCGTACAGTCTCAGCGCATGCGTATTACGATAATACTGGGACTTAGTCTGTCGAGCGCCTCGGAGGGGAACCCTGTCTGAGTCGCAACTTTAAAGGCCCTGGGTGCATCAGGATTAACACTCACACATCGTGCCGTGGTTGGTATGTGGCCTGGAGGACGTACTGAACGAAAATAGGCGATGACATTTCCAAAATTTGACTGCCTTTGTCGAAAAATCGTAGTCTAAACATGGGCGCTGTGCAAAAATCCACGGAATCCCCATAGGCGCAATGCATTAAAATTCATTTGGCCAGGGTGCACTAGGCTTATATTCTGCTGGCGCCTTTCATGTCTCCAGGGGTTCTTTACATGGTGTTCTTCTCTATTAGACGATGACATCTTAAAAAAATTATTCTGTTTTGCTGTTAATTGGCATAAACACTGTCTCCCACTGGATTCACATCCTGTAAGGCCGCTTCCCGCATAGCGGCTGAGTATAGTGACGGAGTGCGCCGGCGGGAGGGTGACCGCCAATTTTGGGATTGTTACTACTCGAAAGAAGTAGTCTTACAACACCTGGAGATTTGAGATGCGATAAACCACGGAGTGCTCATTTTAGATCCCCAACCGTGTCCCCGACAGTACATCCATCAAGTCGCGACAACACACAGAGTATCCGAGCATGAGTTAGCTGGCGATTTAAAATGTTTACGTTTGTTGAAGTAGAAAGCTATTGCTAAAATTGCAGCTTATTGTCGATTCTGCCTTTAAGCGTGACAACTGCATAGACATTTTCAAACAATTTATTGAGATGCATTGTCGCAGACGTTTACAACTGAAGGCGCCCTCAGCAGAAATCAGGTTCGTATGTCGTCTGGCTTGTTTTGTCTTTAGTGATCTTATCGAACGTCGATTTGCAGCATGTTGAGGTGTCAACGAAAGCTTTTGTGACCCACAGCTCAATCTCTGCAAAAGAACACAGAACTGTCTATTCCGCAATTGCAAAAAGCAGAGTTCTACTCCAGTACTGTAACGGGAAATTGATGCTTATTGATGAAAGTATGATATATTCCAGTTAGAATATTTCAGTTTGTAGCCGCACGTGGACAATGACTACGCGCCATTGCAGGCAAGTGGTAGCGTACAAAGCGGTCAGTTCTATCGAGAACTGCCACGCATTGAGAAGCCACCCAGCACATTTTGGCCCTCCAGAGGGCGAGATGTGCCAGATTTGGATATCGTGATACACATCGAGGGAGCGCCATCCCCTCTGCATTTTATAACCCGGATAGCGAGAACTACACCCTGGTCGAATATAGTGTTGCCCCTTTAACCATCCCAAATTTCACGACGAACGTGAAGGCAGTCACGCGAAGGCACGGAAGCTGTAGAAAAAGGATCCCGAAACAAGGAAGGAAGACAAACACGACATGTTCTGAGAACGTGTCGTGTTTGTCCTCCATCCTTGTCTCGTGTTCCTTTCCCTTCACCATGTACCAGACCGCCTGCGCCCTTGCTCTCGTCCCGGAAGCTATCCTCCGACATCCACCAGCGGCGCTTTCCCAAGCCACACGCTCCAGTATCTGTCGCGGCACGTTACTGTTAACTGCACCACTTCTAGCACGTTCTATGCAGGCGGTCCATGAACCAATACCACTCTACATTCCCAATACACTCTAAAAACTGAGCTTCACGGCATAGCAGGCTGTGCGGCAACCATTGCCACGAATGATATAGGGTAATATCACTTGTGATTCGAAGACAGAGGGGGCGTACGCTTTTTTGTGTCGATTTGGATACGTGATAATTGACACAAAAAGGCGTACGCCTGCCTGTCTCCTCGAATCAGGAGCGATAACGCTATCATGCGTTGCAATGATCGGCGCAGGGCGTGCTATGCGGTGGAGTTCAGTTTTCAGAGTGTAGGTCGTCGTTTTTGGATTCGCCAGCAGCCAACCACCTTCTGGCGGACACGTTGCGCCGGAATGGAGTGGAGTGACGCTAATATCGAGCGTTCTGCATGCCGTAACAGCGGCAAGGTAATGGTAATGGTAGCGTATATTACGCGTAAGTTTTGTCTACTTGAACAGAGGCAAGACAGATCTTGTCAAGACAACTTGTCGATATGTCAATAGTTAAATGCATCACTTCGCTCATGATACGCCGCGAGCTCCCGCGCGAAGGCCAATCGCAACTTCGATATGAAGTCTCGGCCGACCAGAATGGTTGTTATGTGCCGTCGCAGGAGTTCGCTGTCCACTCCTAGAAATTATGATGGTGGTGGTGATGGTAAAAAGGACCGCCGTTGTCGGCCTCACAGAGGTGGGCAAACGACACGACTTACGCCCTGGGGGACTGTGCGTCCTGGGCCGACTTCTAAGGGAACTGTGCCGACATATGTCTGAAAACGTCTCTTAGAAATGAACTTCACCGCATAGCACGCTCCTGGCCAACCGACATCTCGAATGATATCGTGAAATGATATTGTGAAAACGGGAGGCCTCCTCTATTTTAGAGTGAACACTAACTTGAACAAAAAAAAAAAAACAATGTGTGCTATGTGCATTCTAAAAACAGAACTACACAGCATAGCAGGCTGTGTGTCAAACATTCCCACGAATGATAGTGTTATCGCTTATGATTCGAAGAAAGAGAGGGGGCGTACGCCTTTTTGTGGCAATTAGCATATACTAAAGTTTCCAAAAAAAAACGTGTACGCCCCCTGTGTTGTCCAATCACATGCGATTACCCTGCCATTCGTGGAAATAGGTGGCGCGAAGCGTGCTATGCGGTGAAGTTCTGTTCTTAAAGTGTGAAAGTTTCACATACACTCTTAAAAATGAACTTCACCACATAGCACGCTCCTAGCCAACCATCACCCCGAACGACAACGTTCTCGCCCTAGATTTGTTGAAAACGGGAGGAGGAGCCTATTTTGTGTTCATTATGCACGGCACAAAATAGGCTCCTCCTCCCGTTTTCAACAAATCAGGGGCGAGAACGTTGTCATTCGGGATGGTGGTTGGCTAGGAGCGTGCTATGTGGTGAAGTTCATTTTTAAGAGTGTACAGGGTGGTCAACCAACCATGATAGAAATTCATAGTAAAAAACGTAGGCCCTGGAGAGACATGCGGTCAAGGGATCTTTTTCTGCCAATAACTTTTGAAACATATTGGTAACATTTTTATTTCATTTCAATTGCACTCTTAAAAATGAACTTCACCACATAGCACGCTCCTAGCCAACCATCATCCCGAGTGACATCGTTCTCTCCCCTGATTTGTTGAAAACGGGAGGCGTCCGCCTTTTTGTGACAATTAACATTTCTACATAACTGTCACAAAAAGGCGTACGCCTCCCGTTTTCAACAAATCAGGGACGAGAACGTTGTCATTCGGGATTATGGTTGGCTAGGAGCGTGCTATGTGGTGAAACTCATTTTTAAGAGTGTGGCGGAAAGTTAATTTCTTGAATTGAACTCCGAAATTTCCCAAGGCAACCTAACGTTTTCTTTGCGGAAATGGGTTCCCCGTGGTCATTTTACTCAGTATAGCACATAATCCCACTCGTAATGCAATGGCAATTGCCGAAATAAATTCGCCGAAAATCTGTGGAAATGAGCCCTTGGCTCCGAAGAAATTCCCCCCTCGTGTGGCGTGTCAATGTAATCTCCTTTCTTCGCAGCTTTGCCCTCAAACCACGAGCCGTCAAAAAAGGGGCGGAGCCAAGGGCTCATTTCCACAGATTTTCGGCGAATTTATTTCGGCAATTGCCATTGCATTACGAGTGGGATTATGTGCTATACTGAGTAAAATGACCACGGGGAACCCATTTCCGCAAAACCAGTCCCATGCACTCTACATTCCGAAAAGGTAATCCATTTTGGGTTCGCCGGCAGCCGACCACCCTCTGGCGGACAAGTTGCACCGGAATGGAGTGGAGTGACGTTAATATTGAACGCTCTGCATGCCGCAACAGTGGCAAGGTAATGGTAATGGTAGTGTGTATTCCACGTAAGGTTTGTCTGCCTGAACGGCGGCAAGACAGATCTTTAACTTATCGATGTTCCGTAGCAACCGTTGAATGCATGACTTCGCCAGTGCTTCGCCACGATTTCACGCGTGAAGGCCAATCGCAACTTCAATTTGAAGTCCCGGCCCACCAGAACCGTTGTTATGTGCCGTCGCAGGAGTTTGGAGTGCGCTAACTTGAAACAGAATCCTAATACGTGCTATGTACACTCTAAAAACAGAACTTCACCGCATAGCACGCAGTGCGCCAAACCGCCATCGATTGCACCTCGACATCCACCAGCGGCGCTTTCCCGGGGACACACGCTCCAGTATCTGTCGGCGCACGTCGCTGTTAAATGCACCACTTCTAGCACGATCCATGCAAGCGGTCCAGGAACCAGTCCCATGCACTCTACATTCCGAAAAGGTCATCCCTTTTGCGTTCGGCAACAGCCAGCACCCTCTGGCGGACAAGTTGCAACGGAATGGACTGGAGTGACGTTAATATCAAGTGCTTTGCATGCCGTAACAGCGGCAAGGTATTGGTAATGGTAGTGTGTATTTCATGCAAGGTTTGCCTGCCTGAACGGCGGCAAGACAGATCTTTAACTTGTCCAGGCTCTGTAGCAACTGTTGAATGCATCGATTCGCCCGTGCTTCGCCACGATTTCACGCGAGAAGGCCAATCGGAACTTCAATTTGAAGTCCCAGCCCACCAGAACGGTTGTTATGTGCCGTTGCAGGAGGGAGTGCGCTAACTTGAAAGGTAACCCTGATGCGTGATATGTGCACTCTAAAAACAGAACTTCATCGCATAGCACGCTGTGCGCCAAACCGCCATTGATTGCTACGAGTAACCAGGTTATCGCTTCTGATTTTAATAGAGAGAGGGCGTAGGCCATTTTGTGACAATTTGCATATATGAAAATCTCCACAACCCCCCACAAAACCCTCCACAACGCCCCCTCCCCCCCACTGTTTCCCAATCACATGCGATTATATGCCATCATTCCTGGAAATAGGTGGCGCCAGTAGCGGATCCAAAACGTCACTTTATAGCGAGGGTTTTCCTCTCTCTCCTCCCCCATTACGAGCTTCGGCAAAAGAATCCCCCCCCAAAAAAAAAACGAGTGCCGCCCCTGGGTGGAGCACAGAGTACTATGCGGTGAAGTTCTGTTTTTAAATTGTTGAAATTCAAGGAAGTAATTGGCATGCATGCATCACAGGGTGATCTTACTCACGTAAGAAAGACATGCTTACCTTTTTTTAAACGGAGGACGAAACAGTTGTTGCCCTGAACCGATACTCTCTTTCCGCTCAGTGGCCCTATTCATAGTAAAAAGAAATAATATGAAACATGCAGGCATTCTTTTGCAAGGTTACCATGGAATCTCCTCTCGTCCCACTGGACAACCGCAACTTTTCGTAAAAGTATTGGTTCCTTGGGCACCTGACAGGAGGGACGCTGCCTTGTCAGCGCTTGTGACATTTATTCATAGGAGGCGTTGGATTCAGTCTATTAGGACCGTGTGATCGCTAGTTACCCGTTGATTTGGCACTTGGCCGAGAGTTATCGCTAAAGCGGGGGTTTATCTTTTATATTTTTTTTTCCCTTTGGGGGGTTTGTTTATGAGAGTAGCCGAATTTGTCGTGTGACGAATTCAATCTCTCCCTATTATTATTACTTTTTTTTGCATTAACGTCAACATCTTTTACACGTTACCATGGCAAAAAATCAATGGTTCAAGCATGGAAAACGACTTGGTCTCGTTAGTACGCGATGGTTAGTAAGGGATTTGATCACGAAGCACAGTGTAAGAAAAAGTGACCAGTATTAACATTGACACACTGACGCACTCTGCTCTTGGCAATGTTTTGTTCCTTCGTGACTAAGGGGCTCCTCCTCTTCCATTTCTCCTGAGCAAAGCAAGTCCTGGAACAGAAGAGGTCCTCCAGGGCCCTACTGTGAGGGGGATATGTTTAATGCTGATAGAAAAAAAGAAGGATCGTAACTGGTCGTGAGAGTAAACTGGGCCGCAGAATTTTCCAAAGCGGTACTACCAAGAAGTCCGAGTATGCCAGTCTAGCTTAATCAGAAGCATCCAGACAGACCAAGGCGAGCAGATTTCAAGGCAAGAGGCAGTAATACCGACAGTAATACCGATGCTTTGAACCACAAATCGCCTTTTTTAGAGGAATTTCTGTTTTCCGAAACGTCCGTCGTGGTATTACGACCGCGTCACGATCCCCAACGTTGGTCCTAATTTCAATAACACTCATCAGCTCAAGTTGAAAACAGTGAAAATCTTCGACAGACTACAAGTTGACATTTGCATCTGATTGACGAGGCTCCGAAGTACAGCAATGTCTCCCCGTTTAATGGAAAATGTCGGTACCTTGATACAAACACAAAACGAACGGCATTCGTCGGTCGCTGGTGGTATGATGTTCAAAGGAATAGGAGTGAGGTCTGCCAGCTCAGACAAAAAGGTTCACTCTTAGTTAAAGAGGAAGGGGTGAAGGGGGAGTAAATCAGAGAGGGTATAGGGGGTCAGAGACTAAAAGAAATACGAAATTAGAAACGCTGAGAGAAGAAAAAAGAAAACAGGAAGGGAGAGAGAAGAAAAGCGTTCGCGACAGACCCGCAGACCCGGATGAACTATGATGCGTACTGCTCTGCGTCCCTACAAACCGTCCTACAAAATGTCTTCCAGAGAAGGGATCACCCTGTAACTTAGGCGGCTCGCGAATACACAGACTTGAGGTGGAACATTAGGCGATATCTCTGTTCAGTACTTCACATTTCCCTAATCCAAGAACTATCCGCCTCCTAATCGGTTACCAAGAGTCGATCTGCACGCCTTGTCGTTCGGCTTGCGTTCTCTACGGACTGCATGAGGCACGCCGTTACTTGATGAGGGAAATGTATGCTGGCGAATCCTCTTCGTCCAGCGCTGATGACGGCCTTGTTGACTTCACCGTTGCAGAGCAGTGTGATTTGACAAGTGAGTTCTGGTCTGTAATGGGATCGGTCGGCACTGACCACACGCTCGACGGAAGTCGGGGTCGCAGGAAATATTCAACAACGCAGGTCAGTACGGAGAGTTCTGAAATCTGTCTTCTCGAACGACCTCCTGCGATTATTGGGGAAATTGTTTAAGGAGACCAGTGAGAGCATGCTCTGCATTGCCAGGGTTGCTGAGAAGGCGAGGGTAAGTAAAAGCCTAAATTTAGGCTGCCTTTCGATAAATTACGAACGACGAAACAGATGAATCCCGTTCCATTTCTGTCTTTGTCAAGGTAACGGCATCTTTCACGCCGCGAGGAGAAATGATTGCACTTTAGTGCACCTTTAAGGCTTACCACGAAGATCTGAAGGAAATCTCTGCACTTTCGGGTCTTTCTCGTCTTTCTGCTCTGCGACCACTTCTGTTACGTTAACCCTGTAAATAAGAAAGGATTTTCAATTCCAATCTGTCCGTCGATATGAGCAAAATACCATGCAGAAATATCGTTACTGGAGTTGATAAGAAAGAGGCAGACCAGAAATGAGGTCAATGATTATCTGGTGCTGCCTGCTCGGCACGAGACGCTGACGCGTTTCTGCGAAATTTAATTGCCAAACCATATGTAAAATTAACATCGGCAGCAGCAACTAAGCGCAACCGCGAGGTGACCACGCGCGCGCAGGGGATTCCTCGAGTTGGAGGTGACGTGCGCTGTGTGATGCGGCCTCGACCGGAAATATCTCACGTGACAACCGACATAGGTGATGGTGATGGTGGAGGTGGTGTGCTATCTCTGAGCGTTCTACGTGCTGGGGTAGCGGTATCTTGCTCAGGGATAACGTGCCGCCAGGGCTGACTTCACATGGAACTGTGACATTTGTCTTGTCGCTCGGACGGTGCCACCCGTTCCGACCATCACACCTTTGGCCGAGTATCCTGATGGTCAGCGCTCTGTCTCAAGTCTTTCCGTCACTGTCAACACTCTACAATTCAGCGTTGATCGGCTCACACAGCTTGTAACTGGATTGACCACTCTGGTTGCCTCTACAACCGCGCGACAACATCCATCGCCTTCACCGCACTACCGGTATAACCGTCGCCGGCACACTCGCTCGCCCCGACGATACCGCTCTCCATCTCCAGCTCAGTCTTCGCCTTACTGTTGGTACCATGCCAAGTTCGGTCCCCGGGCCCGTAACTGTCAACCATCATGTACGTGGCCGGGAAACCACAGCCCCGGGAACTGAACGCGGCCGAAGTCGCTGGGCCTGATAACAGCCGCCTCTTTTACGTCAACGACACCATCAATCATCTTCGCTTTCTCACCGACACTGGCGCTGAAGTCAGTATCATTCCACCCCATCCTTCGGACCGTCATCACACTTCTCAGCATTCATTTCAAGCTGTAAATTCTTCACCAATTAAATGTTTCGGTGAGCGATCCCTCACCCTGAACTTGGGCCTGCGTCGGAACTTTCAATGGGTCTTCATCATAGCCGACGTCTCTGATGCCATCATCGGTGCGGACTTCCTCAAGCACTTCGGTTGATGGTCGATGTGAAGGGACGACGCCTCATTGACAACGGCACGGGCCTATCTGTCCGCGGACTTCGTGCCTTCTGTAACCCCATTGGCCCTGTCTTCACCTGCCCATCCGCACCTGTTCAGTTCCGTGACGTCCTTAAGAATTTCCCCGACATCGTCCGTTTGCCACTTACAGATGCACCCCCTCTCCATACCACCACGCACCACATCATCACCAGAGGCCCCCCGGTGCATGCGAAGCCTCGCCGTCTTCCGCCTGATCGCCTTGCGATCGCCCGTCGCGAGTTCGACCATCTCCTCGCCTTGGGGTACATTCGTCCATCCAGCAGCCCAATTGCTTCGGCATTGCATATGGTGCCCAAAAAGGTCCCGGGAGATTGGCGACCGTGTGGGGATTATCGGGCGCTGAACGCTGTCACCATATACCCGACCGTTACCCTTTACCACATCTTCACGACTTCGCCGCAAATTTCCATGGTGCCTCACACTTTTCCAAGATCGATCTTATAAAGGCTTACCATCAGATCCCTATGGAGCCCAGTGACATTCCGAAGGCCGCAATCACGACCCCGTTCGGCCTCTTCGAATACGTTCGAATGCCCTTCGGTCTTCGCAACGCCGCGCAAACTTTCCAAAGATTCATTGACGAGGTCCTTCGCGGCCTGCCTGATTGTTTCGCCTACCACGACGATATTCTGGTAGCTAGTTCCACTCCCGAGGACCACGCCGAACACCTTCGCCAATTGTTTCAGTGTCTACGTCAGCATGGCATTGTAATCAATCCGGTTAAATGCGAACTCGGTGTTCCTTCCCTCACCTTCTTCGGCCATCGCATTGACAGTTCCGGCATCACCCCTCTGCGGCAGAAGGTTGACGCCATTGACCGCTTTCCCCGCCCTACCACATGGCGGAAGCTTCGTGAATTTCTGGGCTTGGTGAATTTTTATCGCCGCTTCATACCGAACTGCGCGCACACCATCAAGCCGCTCTGTCATTTGCTGGCTGGCCCTGGCGGTCCGTCGAAAACCATCGAGTGGATGCCATCCGCTGACCTAGCCTTCCGGAAGATAAAGTAGGACATCGCCTCCGCTTCATTCTTGGCTCATCCCATCCCAGACACTTCACTCGCACTCTTCGTGGATGCCTCTTCAGAAGCCGTTGGGGCCGCTCTGCACCAGCTCTGCCCGCACGACCAGTTACAGCCGCTGGGTTTCTTTTCCAAACCCCTCAAGCCCGCCGAAGCACGGTACAGCACTTTCGGGCGCGAGCTGTTGGCGGTGTACCTGGCTATCAAACATTTTCGCCACCTTCTCGAGGGACGCCAGTTCATTGTTTATACCGGTCACAAACGTACGCTGTGTACGCTGTGCCGCTGCCTGAGAATTTGTTGTCATTGAAGCTACGTGCATGATATTTGATTGCTGACTTCCTGCATATAAATATGGCCAACGTAGCACAGGTAAAGGAAATTCATAAGGCCATAGCCGATCTGACTGCTCAGTTCAGTCAACTGACTAAACATGTGACAACAGAAATAACCAATGTCAAGTCTCTTCTTGAGAAAGAACGCTTAGAATTGTCCACTTCCATGCAATACATGAGCGATTCATTTGAAGAAATGAAAACTGCGTTTAAGTCCGTTCAAGAAGAGACGGCTGCGTTAAAAACGGAAGTTGCACAAGTTACAAGTAAAAACTGTTCCCTGGAACGTGAATTGTCTGTACTCCGGGCCGAGGTGGTTAGTCTTAAGCAGTACTCACGCAGGAACAATGTGGAAATAAGAAACTTTCCGTTGAGGCCTAACGAGAACAGCGCCGACCTAGTTTGCGAAATAGCCACAAAACTGGGTGTAGATTTATCACCAGACGCAATTGAGGTTGCTCATAGGGTGCCTACGCAGGACTCGTCAAAGCTCAATATTATTGCTCGGTTTTTCTCTCGAGAAGCTAGAGATTCGTTAGTGTCTGCGTCAAGGCGTAGGCGACTGACCACTTCGGACTTTGGGTATGAGCACAACGAGCCAGTCTATGTTAATGAGCACCTGTGTCAAGAGCTTAAGCTTCTTTTGGGAAAAACTATCCACGAAAAAAAAAGAAAATAAGTGGCGGTACGCACGGGTCAAGGACGGAAAGATATTCGTCCGTCGAACTGAGAATTCTAAAGCTGTCCAGATTCAGTCTGAAAAAAACCTACGGGAATTACAGCTGTCACATTGTGTGTAATTTTGTTATGTGCTATTTTGTTGCCTACTCCTAAACTGTTTATATGGATGATATTGTATCGATTACTGAATTGAACAACCTGTCCAATGGTACCATGTTTAAGCTATTAAATTTGAAGGTAAGGAGTGTTCGAAAGAATTTCGATCAACTAGTTGCTCTACTGTCCACGCTAACTTTTAAATTTGACGTTATAGCTCTAACGGAAACATGGCTAATGCGAGATGAGTGTTATCACCTTCATGACTATGTGTTCTATTCTCAACCCCGATTGTTACAGTCCCGACATAGAGGAGGCGGCGTCGGCCTATTTGTGCATAAAAATGTGAAATGTAATCTCCGAGCTGATATCGTTCTTGAGATACCAGGGTTCTGTGAGGCTCTCTTTTTAGAATTGCCAGGTAGTGTTATAGTGGGAGTGGTTTATCGAGCTCCGAGGTGTAACATATCGATATTTCTTGAAGCGTTTGAAAACACATTCTTTACAATTGCTGCGTTGAAGAAACGGGTGTTTATCGCCGGGGACTTTAACATTGATACCTTACACGATGGCGGTGCTGCCTATGAATGTCTGTTTCCTTCTTTCGGTTTCCGTAATTTAATCAACTCTCCCACACGTGTTACAGCCTGCACAAGTTCTGCCATAGATCACATTCTTTCTAATATTGAAAACGCTGACGATTATTCCGGTGTTTTGAATTATGATATCACAGATCGTTACCCTGTGTTTACTGTTATCCCAAATATGGACCTGCGTCATAGTGTCACCAGACCATCTAAATATCACATTAACTATTCACGACTGCGTCAGCAACTCTCCTGTATGGATTGGTCATTGATGTGTAACACAGACGTTAATGTTGAATTTGACGTATTTGTGGCCCTCGTGAGAAGCGCTATATATGATTCAAGGAAGATGGTAGGCAAGGCGTACGACGCACCACTTTGTCCTTGGATGACAGATAGAGTTTTGACCATTCTAAAGATAAAGCAAAAATGGTATCGCAAATTTAGACAACACAAGGATAACGCATATTATTTAAACAGGTACAGATACTACCGAAATTTAGTAACTAAGGAGTTGCGCCAAGTGAAATCAAAGTATTACCATGACATTATATCTCGCTCTCATGGGGATAGTAAGCAGATGTGGAAAATTATCAACTCTGTAATTGCTACACCAAAAGTTCAGGTCCTCCCAGGCAGAGACAGGGCTGGGGTTACACATCAAGAATTGTGTGAGAATTTCAATCTTTACTTTGTCTTGATAGGGCAAAGTCTCGCCCATGCTTTTATTGGAAATGGAGATGGAGAGCTCGCAGAGCAAGTAGAACAAACTCCTAGTAACAGCTTTGTTTTTGAACCTATTGATGTACAGGAGGCAATCGGCATAATCCACAGCATGAAGTCCAATACAGCAATGGGTGTTGATAATATTAGTGTCTCGATAATTAAGAGGCTGGTGGACATACTTAGCCATCCGTTATGTTATCTTTACAACCACTCAATCTCATTAGGCGTTTATCCCGATGCTTTGAAAGTTGCCAAGGTTGTTCCGATATTTAAAGGTGGTGATAAAGATGTTCTTGAAAATTACCGCCCTATCTCTGTTCTTAACACAATAAATATAATATTCGAAAAAATAATATGTAAGAGAGTGACGTCCTTTCTTGAAAAGTATGGCGTGATTAGCGACAGTCAACATGGTTTTAGAGCGCGCAGATCCACTGCAACAGCCACTTTAGCAGTAAGCCAGTTTATCAACGCTGCTCTCAATGACAGAAAACTTGTGCTGGGGCTGTTTCTAGATTTAAGAAAAGCCTTTGATACTGTCAATCACGCTATACTGTTGGATAAATTAAACTCGTACGGATTTAGGGGACACATAAATAGCTTCTTCCGTAGCTACCTGTCAGGACGTAAACAGTTGGTAACTATCGATGGGACATCATCTGCGTATTTGGACATAAATGTCGGTGTACCGCAGGGTTCTGTGCTGGGGCCGATACTGTTCGCCCTATATGTAAATGATCTCCCAAACAGCTTAAAAGTCTTTACTTCTTACCTTTATGCAGACGACACATGCTTATTTATATCGAGTCCAACACTTAAGGATATCTCAGACACCATGCAAGGAGATTTGCGTGCACTAGAAAGATGGTTGCTTCGTAATCAGCTAACCTTAAATACAAATAAAACCACATTTCTTATATTTCACTCTTTTAAAAGTCCGATAGACACCAGCAGCTTTCAAATGATGTTGTGTGATAGTCCCATAACACAGTCCAATCAGGTTCGGTACCTGGGCATAATACTTGATAACACACTATGTTGGAAGCCACATATAGAGTCACTTAGAAGAAAATTGGCATATGGCTGTCATTTACTCCTCAAGTGTAGGCACATATTTCCACTGCACGTAATGAAACTGTTGTACTTCTCTTTTATACAGAGTCATCTCACCTACTGTTTGGAAACATGGGGTAGTACATACCATACATATTTAAGGGTACTAATAACGTTACAGAAACGTGCGGTTAGGATTATAGCAGGTACCAATAACCGTTCCCCGTCCAAGGTACTTTTCAATACCCTGCAGTTTCTTACCTTGGAGCAGTTAGTGGTTCAGCGATGGGCGCAAATAATGAAAAACGTAATCAGAAATAACATTCCAATTGACGTCTCCAGCCTGCAGCAACCGCGAACACCAACTAGGATGCAAACAGATAAAAAGCTTATCATTTCAAGTGCAAATAATGTCTATGGTACCAGGACTCTTCAGCATTTGGGAGTGCGCATTTGGAACCAGTTGCCGATAGAAGTAAGAAACACCCAGCTGTTCTCAAAATCATTACAGGACTTCGTTCTGTCGGAGGATCGAGTACATATATGGTAAATCCGTAATATGCCGATTACAACCAATAGTCGCTCTATTTTGCAGTGAATGTACTTTGTGGTTATATGCTGCACTTTGTGGTTATGTGCTGTACTTTACAGTGATTTTTTCTAGACATTTCTTTTCTTTTTCTTTTTTTCTGTCACTGTTGCCAATGTCATTGATGAACATCTTTAGTGGACCCATCACTAGCTTCTGCTAAGGGACCACTCAGTTTTTGTGACCTTTTAACTTGAAGAAATGACCCAATAAAATCAAAATCAAATCAATCAAATCAAACCTCTCACCTACGCAATCACATCTGCCTCTGGTTCTGACTCGCCCCGAGAGATCCGTCACCTGGCCTACATCGCCGAGTTTACGACCGACATCAGGCACGTTCCTGGTCATGCTAACGTCGTTGCGGACGCTCTCTCTCGAGCTCACATTGCTGGTCTGGCCCACCATCTGTCACCAGACATTGACTATGTTGAGCTTGCAGAAGCGCAAGCGAACGACCCCGACATGCCTGCCATGGTTCTGTCATCCCCGTCCCTCGACATCCACAAGGTTTCCTATCCTCGAACCTCGAGCCTCTTGTTATGCGACACCTCTACGGCTACCCGACGTCCTATGGTTCCCCACGACTTCCGTCGCCACATCTTCAACCGCTACCACTCTCGAATGTGCAGTTGGTGGTGAAAGTTGGCCTGTGTGAATGCTCTTATCCTTTGTCACCCCTGTTTGTGTGACAGACAAATGAACATGCGATAGATACGTCAAGTGAGCTGAGTAAGAGAGCTTTGGACACTGCTCTGTACAAACAATGTGTAAACTGTAACCAACTGATAACTTGAAAAAATCACCAATTGACAACATAATTTTCTTTAAATATTTTTCACTGAAGGTTCCGATACGTAAAACAGACATTCCAAAAGTGTCACTAGTAAAATTTAAATGTTAGAATTTTCATTCAATTAGTGAGCATATACAAATGAGCCATTGCCTGCACAGTACATGGCACTGCACTCTCAAGTTTACGGAGGTCTAATCTCCACTAGAGCAACCCAGCTTAAGACATACAGAATTAATTTGCCAGTTTCGATTGAAATACACGTGTCAAGTGTGAACAACACACACTTGTTTCCTGACTGTAGGTCCTCTATGCCCACTCAGAAGAAGAGCTCGATGCAGCGACAGCCAGCCCTCAAAGTCAGTCTCACCCATGCAAGTGTCAAGGTGATGCTGCTCGATTACAATCTCTGTCTCTTTATTACAAATATCCAATTATTACATTATTCTTTATTTGACACAATATCATTTCCCTTCAATACAAGTCAGGCCACATCTGCCATTCGATTGACTCGCCTGCAAGTTTGTTGCGGTTGTTGATGTTGCAAAATATAACAAAATTTACAAAAATTTCTTAGAGTATAATAACTATTGGGACCTGCCTACTAGTGTGTGCTGACATTTGTAGAACTTATTACCTGTATGAAGATATAATAAGTACAACATGCAGTGTATGTCTCAGCCTTAGCGTTACACATCTCTACAGCAACACATAGCATGACACATCGTATTGACAGTTCAGTACAGTGGATCAATTCTCCGCACCGTGTTTACCAACAGCATATGAATGATAAGTGGAGGCTCCTAAATGACAACTGTTTTGACGCAGGAAACTGTTTTGATGTGCTTCGAATGTGGGTCGAGGCACATCTGACACATGACTCATGACTACATCAGACAGGGAAAGAACGACATTGACATTAACAGTGCGACTGGACACACTGTTCCTTGTGTGACAGTTTCCGAACGTTCAAATTAACAGTTGTTGCCCTCTTGCTGTACATGGCTAACACATTCTCCGAATATCTGTGTGGTTTCAAGTATTCGTTCCGTCTCATCTACAGTCCAAGGGGTAGTCAAATTTGACCCACCCTTGCTTGTAATCCAAACACATAGTAAAGAACGTCAAAATTACGTGCATGTTCCAACCTAACCTTGTTCTCCAGCACATTTCACCACCCTCCGCCCTGCCCCGTGGGCGATGCGTACAATTTACAAATAGTCGGCGTCGGCGTCCGTACAGCAAACGCATCGGGTTTTCGGGGTTTTCTGCCGCCGCCGCCGCCGCCGCTCTTCTGTATCGGTCAGGGTTTCGAAATACGCCTCCTGGCCAGATGTTTAGAAGTGCACACCAAAGAGCACACCGGGTTTGGCAGGAAGTGAACCTGTTTGCAGGCGGCACCCGTGTTTCTGTACAGGCCCATTATAACATATGGTCAGGTGTGCTGTTGCCCCAACCGCAGGTCATGTATGGTCACAGCGTAGGGCACTGTTCTCAGTCTGCGGCAATGCTATCGTGTTTTGTACTTGTTTAGCAGTGCACCAAAGAGCACAGTGACTTCTTTAAAGAAGAATATCCGCAAAAAATAAAATCAGACACCCTGTGTATGATGTGCTCATTCTTTACCGATAACCTTGCTCTTTCAAGTGTTGCCGTGTGGTATAGGGCGCCGGCTAACAAGACACGGTTAGTATTTGCCATTCCGATATTGAAGCATGAAAGAGAAAATTGGTGTCATCGCCCTTCAAAAAGTGGGAGTTGGGGGTCTCCATCTGGTAGCTACGTACGGTTGCCAGCTCGTTTGGCAAGTGTGTTTTCTTCAAGAAGAGGCAAGCCCCTTACACGTTGCTTGTGCATATTTCAAAAAGATGACTTACCCAGCATGAGCGTATTATGTATTTCAGAGCAACATATGCATCGTAGTTTTGCAACTCATGCTCCATTGATCAAGTCGCGACACAAAAAGAGTAACTGAGCACGGGTTGCTTGCTGATTTCTGGCGTTTGTGTGTGTTAAAGTTGAAAGCTGTTGTTGTTGATGCTTGTTGTTGGTTCTACTTTTAAGAAAGACCGCTACACACGCATTTTTTCAAGTATTTATTCAAACGCCTTGGCGTTGAGGTTTCACAACTGAGGCGCCTTCAGCAGTCACCAAGTTTCTGTGGCGTCTGGTATGGTCCGTCGTCACGCATTCTCTCGAACTTCGACATACAGCATGTTGAATTGTCAACGGAAGGCTTCGTGACCCACAGCTCAATCTCTGCAAAATAACACAGAACTGTGTGTTCGGTATTTGCAAAAGCAGAGTTCTGCTCTGGCACTGTAACAAAAAATTGATGCTCATTGATGTTGCGCACACTCATAACAATGAACTTCACCGCTAGCACAGTTTTAGCCAACCATCATCTCGAATAATATCGTTATCTGCTCTGATTATTTGATGACAGGAGGCGTACACTTATGTTGTTCATAATTGTCGCAAAAAAGGCGTACACCTCACGTTTTCAACAATCAGGGCAGATAATGATATCATTCAAGATATGGTTCGCTTGGAGCGTGCTACGCGGAAAAGTTCATTTCTAATGGCGAATTCGGGTAGTCATTTCATGGCAACACGGCCTAGCGCTCAGAAATTGCTAGGTCGCCGCCCGAGCTGTATCATGTGACAGTTGTCACCTGAACATGAGAGCCAGGAATCTAGCGGTTTTAGTAGCTTAGATTATGCTAGGGGCATTGCGGTCGCCCGTCTTCGAGTTCCGTCTTCCGCTAAATCACGCGAACTTCGTCGTGCGGGCCGATGAGGGCACTCACCACGTTTGCAGTGCGGATGTGACAACACTGTATATAATTGGGCTCAGTCGTTTGGAGACCATGCAAAAAAAAAGTGCTAGTTGGCAAATTCAGAGCGTTCGGAAAGAGCCACGCAAACATGCGAGATTCCTTGGCTTTGACCAACCGAACATGACTGCTCAGGACATGTAAAAAAAAAGAAGTTGCCACAAATTGACAACCCGAATTCGCCATAAGAGTGCATGATATATTCAGTTTAGAATACTTCAGTTTTAGCTGCCCGTGGACGATGTCTACGTGCCATTGCCGGCACGAGGTAGCCGGCGCATAGCGCTCATTTCTATCGAGCAAGGCCGAGCATTGAGAAGCTAACCAGCGCTTCTACACGCTCTACCATTGTCGGTCGTGACACCGAGGTACCACCGTTCCTTCTGCATTTGGTAACCTGGATAGCGAGTACTACACTCTGGTAGATAATGTTTCCTTTAACCATCCCAAATCTCACAAGGAACGTGAAGGCGCACATGCGACATCCCGGAAGCTGAAGGAAAATGAACCCGATGCAAGGGAGGAGGACAAACATGACTCGGTTTGAGAACGTGTCGTCGTGTTTGTCCTCCTTCCTTGTGTCGGGTTCCTTTCCCTTCACCATGTACCAGATCGCCTGCGCCCTTACTCTTCTCCCGGAAGCTATCCTCCGACATCCACCAGCAGTGCTTTCCCAAGGACACACGCTCCAGTACCTGTCGGCGCAAGTCGATGTTAACTGCACCACTTCTAGCACGTTCCAGGAACCAGTCCCATGCACTCTACATTCCGAAAAGGTAATCCCTTTTGGGTTCGCCGACAGCCGACCACCCTCTGGCGGACAAGTTGCACCGGAATGGAGTGGAGTAACTTTAATATCGAGCGCTCTGCATGCTGTAACAGCGGCAAGGTAATGGTAGCGTGTATTCCACGTAACGTCTGTCTGCCTGAACGGTGGAAAGACAGATCTTTAACTTGTCGACGTTCCGTAGAAACCGTTGAATGCATCACTTCGCCCGTGACTCGCCACGATTTCACGCGTGACGGCCAATTGCAGCTTCAATTTGAAGTCCCGGCCCACCAGAACGGTTGTTACGTGCCGTCGCAGGAGTTTGGAGTGCGCTAACTTGAAACATAACCCTAATGCGTGCTATGTGCACTCTAAAAACAGAACTTCACCGCATAGCATGCAGTGCGCCAAACCGCCATCGATTGCCACGTATGATCGGGTTATCGCTTCTGGTTCAAACAGAAAGGGGGCGTACATCATTTTGTGACAATTTGCATATCGTGGGGAAGACTCATCGCCATCGCCGGCCCCGAGCGGGAAGTTCATTCGAATTGAACGCTTCTACCGCCATCCGCCGGCGATGAGTCTTCCCCACAATATATGAAAATTTCCACCACCCGCAACACACACACACACAAAACCCTCCACATCGCCCCCCTGTTTCCCAATCTACGCGATCACGCCACCATTCGTGGAAATAGGTGGCGCCAGTGGCGGATCCAAATTGTCACTTTATACAGTGGGTTTCCCTCTCTCCCCTCCCCCATTACGAACTACGACAACCCCCCCCCCCCAAAAAAAAAAAAAAAACGAGTGTCTGGCTCCGCCCCTGGGTGGAGCGGTAAAGTTGTGTGCGGTGAAGATATTCTCACTTAAGCTAAGGAAGTAATTGGCATGTATGCATCACAGAGTGATCGTACTCACGTAAGAACGACATGCTTACCGACTCTTAATTGAAGGACGAAACAGTCGTTGCCCTGAACTAATAATTTCTTTCTTCTCAGTAGCCCTATTCATAATAAAAAGAAGTAATATGAAACATGCAAGCATTATTTTGCAAAGTTACCATGAAATCTGCTCTCGACCCACTGGACAACCTCAACTTTTCCCTCGTTAAAGTACTGTGTCCTTGGGCACCTGACAAGAGGGACGCTGCCTTGTCAGTGCTTATGACATTTATTCATAAGTGGCGTAGGATTCAGTCTATTAGGACCGTGTGATCGCTAGTTACCCCGTGATTTGGCACTTGGCCGGCAGTTATTGCTAAAACAGGAGTTTGTCTTTTATATTTTTTCCCCTTTTGTGGGGGTCTGTTTATGGTAGTAGCGGAATTTGGCATGCGACGAATTCAATCTCTCCCTATTATTTTTTTTTCTTGCATTAACATCAACGTCTTTTACACGTTAGCACAGCAAAAAATCAATGGCTCACGCATGGAAAACGACTTGGTCTCGTTAGTACGTAAAAATTAGTACGTGATTTGATCACGAAGCAGAGTGTAAGATAAAGTGGCCTGTATTAACGTTGGCACGCTGACGCGCTCTGCTCTTTCTTTTCCTTTCTTTTTTCTTAATAAACATATCCCCCCTTCTGCTCTTCACAATGTTGTGTTTCTTCGTTGCTGAGAGGCTCTGCTTCCTCCTCCTCTCCCATTTCTCCTGAGCAAAACAAGCCCTGGAACTGAAGAGGTCCTCCAGGGCCCTACTGTGAGGGGGGATACGTTTAATGCTGATAGAGAAAAAGAGAAGGATCGTAACTGGTCGTGAGAGTAAACTGGGCCGCAGAATTTTCCAAAGCGGTTACCAAGAAGTCCGAGTATGCCAGTCCAGCTTAATCAGAAGCATCCAGACAGACCAAACCGCGAGCAGATTTCAAGGCAAGCGGCATGACAGTAATACCGATGCTTTGAACCACAAATCGCTTTTTTTAGTGAAATTTCTGTTTTCTGACTACCAGTTGACATTTGCATCTGATGGACGAGGCTCCGAAGTGCAACAATGTCTCCCCGTTGAATGGAAAATGTCGTTACCTCGATACAAACACAAAACGAACGGCATTCCTCGGTCGCTGGTGGTACGATGTTCAAAAGAATAGGAGTGAGGTCCGCCTGCCCAGACAAAAAGCTTCACTCCTTAGTTAAAGAGGAAGGGGAGTAAATCAGAAAGGGTATAGAGGGTCAGAAATTACAAGAAATACGAAATTAGAAACGCTGAGAGAAAGAAAAAAAGAAAGTGGGAAGGTAGAGAGAAGAAAAGCGTTCGCGACAGACCCGCAGACCCGGATGCACTGCTCTGCGTCCCTACAAGCCGTCCTACAAAATGTCGTGTTCCTTCCAGAGAAGGGATCGCCCTGTAAGTTACGCGGCTCGCGAATAGGCAGACTTTAGGTTGAACATTAGGTGACATCTCTGTTCAGTACTTCACATTTCCCTAATCCAAGAACTCTCCGCCTCCTAATCGGTTACCAAGAGTCGATCTGCACGCCTTGTCGTTCGGCTTGCGTTCTCTACGGAGTGCATGAGGCACGCCGTTACTTGATGAGGGAAATGTATGCTGGCGAATCCTCTTCGTCCAGCGCTGATGATGGCCTTGTTGACTTCACCGCTGCAGGGCAGTGTGATTTGGCAAGTGAGTTCTGGTCTGTAATGGGATCGGTCGGCACTGACCACGCGCTCGACGGAAGTCGGGGTCGCAGGAAATATTCAACAACGCAGGTCAGTACGGAGAGTTCTGAAATTTGTCTTCTCGAACGACCTCCTGCGATTATTGCGGAAATTGTTTAAGGAGACCAGTGAGAGCATGCTCTGCATTATAAGGTAAGTAAAAGCGTAAATTGTAGGCTGCCTTTTGATAAATTACGAACGACGAAACAGATGAATCCCGTTCCATTTCTGTCTTTGTCAAGGTAACGGCATCTTTCACGCCGCGAGGAGAAATGATTGCACTTTAGTGCACCTTTAAGGCTTACCACTAAGATCTGAAGGAAATCTCTGCTCTTTCAGGTCTTTCTCGTCTTTCTGCTCTGCGACCACTACTGTTCTGTTAACCCTGTAAATAAGAAAAGATTTTCAATTCCAATCTGTCCGTCGATATGAGCAAAATACCATGCAGAAATATCGTTACTGGAGTTGATAAGAAAGAGGCAGACCAGAAATGAGGTCAGTGATTATCTGGTGCTGCCTGCTCGGCACGAGACGCTGACGCGTTTCTGCGAAATTTAATTGCCAAACCATATGTAAAATTAACATCGGCAGCAGAAACTAAGCGCAACCGCGAGGTGACCACGCGCGCGCAGGGGATTCCTCGAGTTGGAGGTGACGTGCGCTGTGTGATGCGGCCTCGACCGGAAATATCTCACGTGACAACCGACATAGGTGATGGTGATGGTGGAGGTGGTGTGCTATCTCTGAGCGTTCTACGTGCTGGGGTAGCGGTATCTTGCTCAGGGATAACGTGCCGCCAGGGCTGACTTCACATGGGACTGTGACATTTGTCTTGTCGCTTGCACGGTGCCGCCCGTTCCGGCCATCACACCTTTGGCCGAGTATCCTGATGGTCAGCGTTCTGTCAAAAGTCTTTCCGTCACTGTCAACACCCTACAATCCAGCGTTGATCGGCTCACACAGCTTGTAACTGGATTGACCACTCTGGTTGCCTCTACAACCGCGCGACAACATCCATCGCCTTCACCGCACTACCGGTATAACCGTCGCCGGCACACTCGCTCGCCCCGACGATACCGCTCTCCATCTCCAGCTCAGTCTTCACCTTACTGTTGGTACCATGCCAAGTTCGGTCCCCGGGCCCGTAACTGTCAACCACCATGTACGTGGCCGGGAAACCACAGCCCCGGCAACTGAACGCGGCCGAAGTCGCTGGGCCTGATAACAGCCGCCTCTTTTACGTCAACGACACCATCAATCATCTTCGCTTTCTCACTGACACTGGCGCTGAAGTCAGTATCATTCCACCCCATCCTTCGGACCGTCATCACACTTCTCAGCATTCATTGCAAGCTGTAAATTCTTCACCAATTAAATGTTTCGGTGAGCGATCCCTCACCCTGAACTTGGGCTTGCGTCGGAACTTTCAATGGGTCTTCATCATAGCCGACGTCTCTGATGCCATCATCGGTGCGGACTTCCTCAAGCACTTCGGTTTGATGGTCGATGTGAAGAGACGACGCCTCATTGACAACGGCACGGGCCTATCTGTCCGCGGACTTCGTGCCTTCTGTAACCCCATTGGCCCTGTCTTCACCCGCCTATCGGCACCTGTTCAGTTCCGTGACATCCTTAAGGATTTCCCCGACATCGTCCGTTTGCCACTTACAGATGCACCCCCTCTCCATACCACCACGCACCACATCATCACCAGAGGCCCCCCGGTGCATGCTAAGCCTCGCCGTCTTCCGCCTGATCGCCTTGCGATGGCCCGTCGCGAGTTCGACCATCTCCTCGCCTTGGGGTACATTCGTCCATCCAGCAGCCCATGGGCTTCGGCATTGCATATGGTGCCCAAAAAGGACCCGGGAGATTGGCGACCGTGTGGGGATTATCGGGCGCTGAACGCTGTCACCATACCCGACCGTTACCCTTTACCACATCTTCACGACTTCGCCGCAAATTTCCATCGTGCCTCACACTTTTCCAAGATCGATCTTATAAAGGCTTACCATCAGATCCCTGTGGAGCCCAGTGACATTCCGAAGGCCGCAATCACGACCCCGTTCGGCCTCTTCGAATACGTTCGAATGCCCTTCGGTCTTCGCAACGCCACGCAAACTTTCCAAAGATTCATTGACGAGGTCCTTCGCGGCCTGCCTGATTGTTTCGCCTACCTCGACGATATTCTGGTGGCTAGTTCCACTCCCGAGGACCACGCCGAACACCTTCGCCAATTGTTTCAGTGTCTACGTCAGCATGGCATTGTAATCAATCCGGTTAAATGCGAACTCGGTGTTCCTTCCCTCACCTTCCTCGGCCATCGCATTGACAGTTCCGGCATCACCCCTCTGCGGCAGAAGGTTGACGCCATTGACCGCTTTCCCCGCCCTACCACACGGCGGAAGCTTCGTGAATTTCTGGGCTTGGTGAATTTTTATCGTCGCTTCATACCGAACTGCGCGCACACCATCAAGCCGCTCTGTCATTTGCTGGCTGGCCCAGGCGGTCCGTCGAAAACCATCGAGTGGATGACATCCGCTGACCTAGCTTTCCGGAAGATAAAGTAGGACATCGCCTCCGCTTCATTCTTAGCTCATCCCATCCCAGACACTTCACTCGCACTCTTCGTGGATGCCTCTTCAGAAGCCGTTGGGGCCGCTCTGCACCAGCTCGGCCCGCACGACCAGTTACAGCCGCTGGGTTTCTTTTCCAATCCCCTCAAGCCCGCCGAAGCACGGTACAGCACTTTCGGGCGCGAGCTGTTGGCGGTGTATCTGGCTATCAAACATTTTCGCCACCTTCTCGAGGGACGCCAGTTCATTGTTTATACCGGTCACAAACCTCTCACCTACGCAATCACATCTGCCTCTGGTTCTCACTCGCCCCGAGAGATCCGTCACCTGGCCTACATCGCCGAGTTTACGACCGACGTCAGGCACGTTCCTGGTCATGCTAACGTCGTTGCGGACGCTCTCTCTCGAGCTCACATTGCTGGTCTGGCCCACCATCTGTCACCAGACATTGACTATGTTGAGCTTGCAGAAGCGCAAGCGAACGACCCCGACATGCCTGCCATGGTTCAGTCATCCCCGTCCCTCGACATCCACAAGGTTTCCTATCCTTGAACCTCGAGCCTCTTGTTATGCGACACCTCTACGGCTACCCGACGTCCTCTGGTTCCCCACGACTTCCGTCGCCACATCTTCAACCGCTACCACTCTCTGCATCACCCCGGCATCAAGTCGACGCAGAGACTCATTCGCACCCGCTTCGTCTGGCCGTCCATGAATCGGGACATCCGCCAGTGGGCTCGAAATTGTTTGGCCTGTCAGTGTTCCAAGATCCAGCGCCATACGACATCCCCGTCGATGCCCTTTCCCACCCCTGATGCCCGCTTCCGCAATGTACACTTAGATCTGGTGGGTCCTCTTCCTCGATCTGCCGGCTACGCCTACCTCTTCACCTGCATTGACAGGTACACCCGGTAGCCTGAAGCGGTACCTATCAAGGATATCACGGCTGAGACAACCGCTCTCGCGTTCCTGTCCTCCCGGGAGGCGCGTTTTGGAGCTCCCGGCGTTATCACGACCGATGGCGGACGCCAATTCACGTCCCGCCTCTTCGCTGACGTCTGCAGATTCCTTGGCGTTCTCCATCACTTCACCACGGCCTACCACCCAAGTGCCAACGGGCTGGTCGAGCGGTTCCATCGCACGCTCAAGACCGCTTTACGTGCCGCTGAAGACCCGACCCATTGGGTCGAGCGCTTGCCTTTAACGCTCCTTGGCATTCGTGAAACCTCCAAGGTGGACTGTGGCGTTGCACCATCCACCCTGGTCTTCGGGTCTGCCTTGCGTCTCCCTGGGCAGTTCTTCGACGCAGCGACTATAGCCCAGCCCGCACCAGACCCTCTCCACTTCGCCACACGCCTCGAAGAACATGTGGCTGAGTTTCGCTCGCCAGTCCCACGCCATTCATCTTCTCGTCCAATATTCGTGCACCCAGACCTTTCCACCGCCACCCATGTCTTCCTTCGCCACGACGCCATCCGCCGTCCACTCGAGCCTCCTTACGACGGCCCCTTCCTGGTGCACTCGAGGCAAGACAAGACCCTTACCCTCAAATTTCCGGGTCGTCTCGAGGTCGTATCCATAGACCGCGTCAAGCCGGCATTCCTGGACACTTCTCCAGCACCGACCCCTCGGCTCCTGTCCCCTCGCCCTTTACCCCCGCAAGCTGCCCTCCCAGCTCCAGCTCCATTGGGCTCCAGACTCCCCGCAAATTCACACCTTTCCCGCTTCGTACCCATCCGGGAATCTGCGGTGACGACCCAGCCGTGCGCGGCCTTCCCGACTTCCGCCACGTCTTCCGGCCTTGCCTTCGTCAACCTCCGGTCTAGGCGGGGGGCCCTTGTAGCGGCAACTGCGGACAACGACGGGCCCAGTCTCTGCCCTGCTCGTGCTGACTGTTCGTGCGATTTTTCGTTAGTTGAGATCCGGCACTCACACAGTAAAGTGGTTGTTGCCTTTGTCTCTTTTATTGTCGTGCCTTGACTTCGCGACACCCTCCTCTCGGTGCGCCCACGAATTTTTTTTATTTTTCATGAAACATTTTTTTTTACTTTTTTCGGGATATGCCGAAAAGAAGAAACTCTATAAGGTGGTAAGCTTTTTGTGTTTTCCTGCGTCTGTCTTCAACTATATGTTTCCTTTCCGAGAACCGCTGCACCCTGGTTGTGGTGGCGGTACTGCCGAAAAGCTCGGCGTTGTCGGGCTGATATGGGTGCGCAACGTCACGACTACGCTCTGAGCGAATGTGCATCCAGGGCCGACTTCTAAATGAGCTGTGCTGGCATACGTCTGACAGCGTCGGAGGAAAACTCAGGGAAAGCCCCAGACAGCGCAGCCGACCGCACTCTCACAGCACCATACCATGCACGGTTGTTGACCAGTAGCGCCCGACCACATCACGAGCCTTTTAGTTCACCCTGCCAGGTTTCTCCACACGGGAGCTCCATACTCGCGGAGTTCGAATGCCTGCTGTGCACGAGGCAGAGCAAGATGCGATAGGCTCGTATATCTTAAAGAGCCACTAAACTGATGGTCGTAGTTTGTCTAATAAACAGCACAGAGTGAGAGCAGGGATTTCACTCTACCTAAATATGGGGAAGACCTTGTGTAGCTCAGGCGCTTTAACTATTTAAAAAGTAGATCAAAGCGCGAAATCAGTGCAACTCTCCCCTTCGTCTAATGCGGTAGCAAATGTCATTCGGCTACAGCCAACGGGGCAGACTCATCCCCGAATGACGTTCCGCGTCGTCAACCAATCCTGGACTCCCACAAGGTCACCCGCGGGGGAGATCCTACCGAGTTTTTATGGCAGCTTCGTACCCTTGTTCAGACGTGTCAGAGTGGTAGCGCCATGGATTATCAAAGCTGTGCGTACAAGCACCCGCGAAAGAAGACGGAGACTGGGAGACAGCGAAGCAAAGCTGGGTCGGAGGATGCCCGGAAAGCGCGTTTGGCTGCAGATGCAGTCTTGACTTAGCGTTTTCTAGGGTCTCGTGAAACGTTGTGTAACGTTTGTGAAGGGTCGTTGACAGGGATGTGTAGCGTTGTGAAGGGGAATTCCAAAGGGGTCTTCAAGTTTTAATGCTACGCGTTTCTGTCAGATCCAGCAATGAATCGACCATGTTTTTGTACTATGCTCAGGCGTGCGTCTCTTCATTGTAATGCGATATCTACGAGTGCTTGCCAGTTGCCGTTGCCTCTATATCAATAGGCTAGGTGTGCCCAAGACAAGGCAAAAGAGAACGTGACATGTGTCGCACAAATACTTGCCAGTTATTGCCTTCTTTGTATCCGTACATTACTGGCGTCCCGGACACGCAATCTTCGTTTAACCCCTGAGCAGACAGGAAGTAACAGGGGGCCCGTATAGGATTCGTTGTACGCGTGAGGAAATACGTCTCCTTCTGCAATGCTGCGAGGACCTGTAGGGAAAGAAGGAGTAAAGAAAACTGCGGACCCTCTCTAACCCTCGACACATCACTGTCACAATCGTTAACGTAAATACCGCTTCAGCTCCCACGCCTTGCCCCCAGCGCAACCAGAAAGGATGTCTCATCTCGACCACTTTCGTTCTCCATAAAGTAACTCCACATGTGACACTTTAAAGCAGACCTCCTCCGCTTTAGCACATTCAACGTCAACCATTACACAGGATGATACCACGCCTGATTTGTGCAGAGATGGAGCGGCAGGCCTTTCTGACAGTCAACATAAAGGCAAAGTGCCACGAAAGGGCGGACGTCTTCCATTCTCCACAAATGAAAAGAGAAAACGATATCATTCATGATGGCTGGCGAAGAGAATTGCATGCGACAAAGTGGTTGGTAGAGAAGAAACCTCCCCTGGTATTAATAAAGTGACGTCATTCCACACGATATTGTGCTTTGCGTGTCTCTTGACTAGTGGGTCGCATTACGCAACGTAAATATTGCGGGTCTCTGCGCAGGCTATCGACTTGGTGGAAGTTCCTCATCGTGTTTTAAGCTACTTCAGTATGCCTTAAGGTGACTCACCTGAGTTACACTGCCTCTCTTACATCTTGGCTCCTTCTTCTTGCCTGGTTTGCCATGAACGGCGCATAACAACAAGCAGGCAGTCAAGAAAGTGGCTAGCGGAGTCATGGTTCACCAGCACGTCTCGAATGATACGCCTCAAGTGTGACACAAATACGGCTTTATACGTGCACAATACAGTGTTCTCTGTACTGTCACCCCCAGCGGAAGCCATCCCCATATCATCGTCATCATGTATTTCTCTCTCTCTCTCTCTCTCTCTGTGCTGTCTGTTATACATAGTCCCTTGATGCTTGAGGGAAGGATCACCAATACAATAGTACTATTAAGAAAATAGAGAAAAACATCGCATTTTTCCAAGACTTTTCGCAAAAGGTCAACACAAGTCTCTAGCCTTGGCATTACGACACATGTGCGGGCCACATGTTGGAAAATCGATTTCCCTGGTGGGAGGCGAAGAATGAAACCTCAGCTCCAGGTGAATCAATCAACTACAGAGTGGTTGCTTAACACGTCACTATAGACGTTGATAAATGCTTCCGCACTGCGACCGCACTGTGAAATGGTCAACGTAAGTAATAGAAAGATACAGTGAAACCTCTGTTTATTAGCTACATGAACTTTTATGTATAGCAGGCTGCATTTCCGGCAGGTGCAGTGCTGAACAAACTTTTGCAGAACAGGCTCCGCTGAATTGTTTCCTCAGAGTGACACGCTGGCACCTAATGGTATCGTGTGGACTTACAAACAGGGTTACCAAGGCATATGTCGTTAAGTCCGTAGGTGCGATTCCCCGTAGCGTGTCACTCTTGGAAGGAAGAATTGCACCAGAGCGTCTTCTGCAAACTTTTACGGGTGTGTTTCAGATACCTTGTGAAACTGAGTCTGCCGCATGAAAGCTTTTACTTTAGTAAAAAAAGGACAGTGTGTACGTATATATATTTATCACCTCATAGTTGCTTTCAAACACACTTGAGACACCAAGGTAAGGCAGGATTTTTGCAAGGCTGTACGACCTCTCAAAGTGAACCCAACTGCTTCAAATGCTCCCCTGATTGGAAATGAAACGATTTTTTTTGGTGCTACACTGTCCATCAGACGACATCATATGGGCTAAAATTTCGTCTAAAAATCATGACATGTAAATTGGAGCGGGATTTCCAGGGAGGGTTGCTCATACTCTGGGAAGTTTTGCCTATATACTGCTTGCAACAGCTGAAGGGGCAAAAATAAAACACAATGTTTGTGCAAACAACAAACGCTTTGCGATAGTTTGCAGCACAGAATTGAGCATTTGGTGGAAGGTTTACCGTCAGAATCATTTTTGAAAGCTTGCACGGGTGAGCAAAGATTATGCCCTTAAACATGAGGACTTGCTGGCTATTTTGCTTTGGCTATATTGTATGCTTACAACAGGTTTTCCAAACCTGGAAGGAGCAGGGCAACCTTTCCCAGCGCCAGAAGGCGTTCAGGAATTATTTGAACTTTTGGGGTACTTTTATGGTCGTGTACCCTGCAGAATAAAGTGAGTATGTAGTTGGAATATTAGGGTCTCGACCAACAAGTTCTCATTGGACTGACTGAAGTAGACTTTGTGGTTAGTTCCTTGCCACGTTAGTCGTTGCTTCTGCTGTCTCAATAAAATAGTTGCTCATGAAACGCTGTCTGTGCCCCTCCTGGTCATTTCGCCTCATGGTGCATGTTTCCTATTTCCACCACTTTCATACACCACTCTCCTCGTCATTCACCACTACGTGTTGTTAGTGACTATCAGAATAGTGACTGTTAGCCACTATTAGAATACCATTGCCATTTGTGGGCGTGGTCAGAGAAAGAGAGATTACATCAAATATTTGACTTTTTTCCTAGCGCTTCACTTCCCAACACTAGTCGTGATCTCCAGCTGTACCGGCACCAACATTAAGGTTAACATGCTTCAGTACCTCCACGGATCAAGGGATGTATTGTGCTGACCTACGTCAGCCCCAAGGGCACACACGCTCCTCAGGATGTCCTCACAGGAGCGTTAGCGTGTCCTTCGATGTGTATCCCCAGAACGTCCTGAGGATGACAGCCGCGGACTATCCATGGAGAGTCATTCAGATACGTCCTGTGCCCGTCCCTGTGGGTAACTAGCGGGACGAGAAATATTACTTTTTTGGTTTACCTGTTTAGACTCTCTGAACACATTTGTTTTATTTGTTTTGTTTTGAGGCGATCCTAGGGCCTGATTGAGCGTAAAATGATCTGCCTTGCAAAATAATGAGTGTCTATCATACATAAAGTATTTCTCGTGGAAATGGCAGAAACGCGTTATTCTGTAGCAGTGCTTTTGACTTTCAAAGTACATACCTGGGTGTCTCAAACCAAAATGAGTAAGAAACATAGACTTTGCAGTGATGCAGAGCTAATACTTAAATAATTTTCTTACTCTTTGCGTAATCGAAACAAGCGTGGACTGCTCCCTCTTCGTTTTGTGTAGTAGCCAGCAGGACTGTCGAATCTACGGAGGGTCATGTTATAAGCAGTAAATATTATCTGATTTCACTCGGACCTTGTGTCTATACCCTCTGACTGGGCCCTCTTCCAGTGTCTAGCCTGTGCTGTACTGTTTTCCGTTCTTTCTTTCTTTCTTTTTTCTTTTTGCTTATTTTTATCTTTCTTTTTGGAATAACAAGCTGGCATTAACCTGACTGACATTTTCATATTCTCTCCCTGGTGTTCCTGAAGAGTAACACACCAACCATTGTGGTCCGTTTACGTACACTGCACAAAATCCATACACTTCGTGCCCTCCGAAGTTATGTACATATACTAACGGCTTAGTCCTTCAAGACAGATGGACAGCTGCAATTTAGATTCCACATGACGCAGTTTCACATGAGGAAGGCTTCAAGCTTCTCCATGCAATGCCATATAAGCCAAGGACTTCGCTATTAGCTGCTTTGAAAGACGACCCTTAGGCGACACCTAGAGTTTGGATAATCCTGACGGGAAGTTAAGGTGCGTTGAAGGTAGTAGTAAGCACTGACCACAGGATGCCGGCATCGCACACGACAGGACAACACACAAGGGATGTGGACACCATTAAATTAGCATTTAGAGCTAAGTAGGGCCAACACCACAACACTGGGACCATCCAGGCAGTCACCACAATTATGGGAAGCATCAAACTCATGTCCACACCACCCTGTGCGTTGCCAACAACGAGTGGCCATAAAAACAAACAAATAGATAGGAATAGAATGGAGAAAAACAATTTATTCAAAATAACAATTCAAATAATGATGATATGTCGTTTATTCAAAAATAAACGATGCCACTTCGAAGAAATCGCTATGTCACGGCCGAGTGACCAGCGACTGCCTTCCCAGTAAACCACAAACATCTATCGGACGTACCAGGAAAATCCAAACGTCTACATCCAAAAGCAATATCTCATCGATGTCCACCGTACGTACAGAAAGTACGTTAGAAAAGTTGGATGTCTAAGGAACGTACACTGCACCCTGATTTCAGACATCTAGTGTGCATCCATTGTTATGTGCATTGAACGTCTGATATATGTTGTACACATATGTGTTGTAAACATAAAGATGTCTGGCGTCGAGAAGGTGAATTGGAAAGGTTGTTTCTAGTTTGATCGGCAGTGCGAAAACGAGCGCCCACACAACAAATCCTGTGACAGACACGTGTCGGTTCGATAAGTTCCCTCAGACAGTACAAAAGGCTTAAAAGATGCACAACGCTACGAAACTCAACAGTATGGAAGTCAGTGCCAAACAAGTGCAGTCACGTAGGGAAAAAGCCAAACTGCTACAGCATATGTAAAACATATGTCAGCATAGAGAAAAGGCTTAGGCTTATGCTTAGGCGAGCACTGTAAAAATGCACAAACATTGGGAAAAACCACTACGACAAATCACGCACCTTTCCTCCGTGGCAATTGAGCGTCCGCTCTCATCTACAGCCTGACCTCAACTGATGCGACAAGACGACTCAGGAGTGACCGACTGACCACATCTCCTCACTCCATGACAGCCAGCCCTAGACTGATGCAAGCGCCGCTCTATGGGTGCTACGCATGGGCGCGTGTGTAATCTTAGAGTCCTCTGCGCCGCCATGGCCAGCTGGCGGCCAGCGGTCATCCCTTTATTTCTTCTTTGTTCTCTCTCTTCTCTGTGTGAACTCCTATTGCCAACAGGTTGGTACTCGATTTCGGTTTTTCTGTTGTTTCTTTGCGCATGTTTATTTGAAAATACTCTATAAAGGCAGTGCGCACTGCATTCACATTACCATTATGACAAATACCTGAAAATGTTCAGCTACCATGCTTTACAAGCTTGTCCCCGCATCCACACTTCTTGGGAGGAAGTGGAGAATAAATGTTTCAGTATGGAGAGTCCCTGTAACGAGCTCATCACCACTGTTTTTCGCTACATCGTAGGCATGGTGGGCTTCGACAATATCAGAGAGATCTCGCTGAGGCCACTGCAGAAGATCGTGCGTTGGACCTATGCTCGTTACAGGAACATCTATACAATGGTTCAGGATAGACCTTTGGGGCTGATGAGCAACTATATGAGCTTGACCAACCCTGAATTCAACTACATCTCTGCAGACATCATGGACGTTCTTGCCCATGCCGTTGCTCATATTAAGTATGGTCTGCGGACGCAGCATTATTTGCAAGCAATCTACAATAGTGATGGGAAGTCTGACTCATTTTGGTGAACCGGCTCATTTCAATCAGTTCACCTTACTGATTCGTTCAAATGATTCATTCATGAACCAGTGATGTCACAGTTTTTCTGACGTCATACTAGTATTCAGCCAGCTCATGAGCACATCGTGGGTGCTATCTGCTGGAATGCAGGCTCACTGGTTACAGCTGTGTCAGTGAAAGCCTCCGTCGTCGGACGGGCTGTGCCGCGTCCGTCAATGCTTGACATGACACGACCGCCTAAAACTGTACAAGAAGAAATACCTACCACCTGAGACAGCCTTCCATCCCGGGCAGAAGCAGTCGACAGATCCCAAACCACATCATCTCATGAACGACGACAGAGCGCGAGTTGTAAACAGCGAGCCAACTCATAAAGCCACAGCAGCTACATCACACCAATGCCACAGCGAGCGAGCACAACAAGGAAGAGACGCCACATACACAAAAGCACAGGAGCTCACTGCAGCCAAAAACATTTCTCAACAAACAACTCAATGAGCGCCATCGCTACAACCCCATTCACCCGTTCTCCGAGCTCGTTGCGCTCTGTCCAACTATCACTCAGCCATTCAGCGCGTCAGTTCTCTCACTCCCGAACCACACCAACACTGATCATGAAGCGGAGAGCATCAGACCCACAGGGATGGCAAACATTGCGGTTCCCGTTATCGGCGGCCAAACAGACAGTAAACAAAGCAGTAGTTGCTTATGTGGATCCTCTGAGGACCTTATTTCAGCCTTCATCGTTGGTCTTATTCACTATACCTGCGATTAAACACATAGTAAAGGCGTTATTTATGCAGCCTGCGTTGTGAAACGTGAGACGACGGTTGGGGCGGGAATGCTTGTCCTTCTGACAGATCGTTTCATTGCACCACCTGACATTCCCAGGAAGCACACAGTGGTCCTGTATTGCAAGTTATCTAAAAACTCATTGGTGCAAGCCTTTGAGGTCAACTACCCAGTACACCAGAAATATCCCTGGTACATCCCACAAAGGTCGCACACGTCGCATCTGTCTGCCACGTCTATGCGACGTTACCTGCATGTCCACTATGGGACTTCGAAAATTGTCTTACTTTCTATATCCCTGCGACATCTGATAGGTGTAAAAAGAAAGGTGCAAGCCCGCGTTATTTTTCGGAAACATTTAAGACACGTGACCTTTAGTGGCGTGATGTAAGCAAACGGAACAAATTGCAGGTTTACTGTTTTATCTACCAAGTAATCACATTATAGACGGTAGCTAGAGTTAAAAACACGATATTTGCCTGGATGGGGCGTAAGCAGCGTTTGCAGCTATATGCTGATGTCGTAGCAGACTCTCAAGTTAACTGCAAAGACGTCACCGTTGCAAACGTGGTACGCCATGGTACACTTGATGAACGTACTCCAACAATTCATATTTCAGTATATGCTCGCTCTGGTATCTCATGAATTCCGCGTATGCGGCGGAGGGGCCAAGAAGGGAGCCAGTGTCTCATATGGTGAAAGGTGAAAGGCGAAAGCTCATTTACTATCGCGCGGTCTGCACTGGTCTTGGATTATAGCCAAAAGTTGACCCCTCCCCAAGTGGGGTTTGCTGCAAAAAGTAGATGCGTTTTTGATTAATTAGTGTGTTCAGCATTAATTTGGGATACCAATCAAAATCGCAGCTTATTGACGATTCTATCCTTAAGCGTGACAACTGCATAGACATTTTCAAACAATTTATTGAGATGCATTGTCGCAGACGTTTACAACTGAAGGCGCCCTCAGCAGAAATCGGGTTCGTATGTCGTCTGGCTCGTTTTGTCTTTAGTGATCTTATCGAACGTCGATTTGCAGCATGTTGAGGTGTCAACGGAAGCTTTCGTGACCCACAGCTCAATCTCTGCAAAAGAACACAGAACTGTCTATTCCGCAATTGCAAAAAGCAGAGTTCTACTCCAGCACTGTAACGGGAAATTGATGCTTATTGATGAAAGTATGATATATATTCCAGTTAGAATATTTCAGTTTGTAGTCGCACGTGGACAATTACTACGCGCCATTGCAGGCAAGTGGTATCGCACAAAGCGGTCAGTTCTAACGAGAACTGCCAGGCATTGAGAAGCCACCCAGCACATTTTGGCCCTCCAGAGGGCCAGATGTGCCAGATTTGGATATCGTGATACACATCGAGGGAGCGCCATCCCCTCTGCATTTTGTAACCCGGATAGCGAGAACTACACCCTGGTCGAATATAGTGTTCCCCCTTTAACCATCCCAAATTTCACAACGAACGTGAAGGCAGTCACGCGAAGGCACGGGAGCTGTAGAAAAAGGATCCCGAAACAAGAATGGAAGACAAAGACGACATGTTCTGAGAACATGTCGTGTTTGTCCTCCATCCTTGTCTCGTGTTCCTTTCCCTTCACCATGTACCAGATCGCCTGCGCCCTTGCTCTTGTCCCGGAAGCTATCCTCCGACATCCATCAGCGGCGCTTTCCCAAGCCACACGCTCCAGTATCTGTCGCGGCACGTTGCTGTTAACTGCACCACTTCTAGCACGTTCTACACTCTTAGAAATGAACTTCGCCGCATAGCACGTTCCTAGCCAACCATAACATTGAATGATATCGTTATCTGCCCTGATTTGTTGAAAACGGGAGGCGTACGCCTTTTTTGTGACAATTATGAACAGCATAAGTGTCACAAAAAAGACGTACGCCTTCCGTTTTCAACAAATCAGGGCAGATAACGATATCATTCGAGATTATGGTTGGTTACGAGCGTGCTATGCGGTGAAGTTCATTTTTAAGAGTGTATGCAGGCGGTCCATGAACCAATAACACTCTACATTCCCAATACACTCTAAAAACGGAGCTTCACGGCATAGCAGGCTGTGCGGCAACCATTGCCACGAATGATATAGGGTAATATCACTTGTGATTCGAAGACAGAGGGGGCGTACGCTTTTTTGTGTCGATTTGGATACCTGATAATTGACACAAAAAGGCGTACGCCTCCCTGTCTCCTCGAATCAGGAGCGATAACGCTATCATGCGTTGCAATGATCGGCGCAGGGCGTGCTATGCGGTCTAGTTCAGTTTTCAGAGTGTAGGTCGTCGTTTTTGGATTCGCCAGCAGCCAACCACCTTCTGGCGGACACGTTGCACCGGAATGGAGTGGAGTGACGCTAATATCGAGCGTTCTGCATGCCGTAACAGCGGCAAGGTAATGGTAATGGTAGCGTGTATTACGTGTACGTTTTGTCTACTTGAACAGCGGCAAGACAGATCTTGTCAAGACAACTTGTCGATATGTCAAGAGTTAAATCCTGCGCGAAGGCCGTCTCGGCCGACCAGAATGGTTGTTCTGTGCCGTCGCAGGAGTTTGCTGTCCACTCCTAGAAATTATGATGGTGGTGGTGATGGTAAAAAGGACCGCCGTTGTCGGCCTCACAGAGGTGGCCAAACGACACGACTTACGCCCTGGGGGACTGTGCGTCCTGGGCCGACTTCTAAGGGAACTGTGCCGACATATGTCTGAAAACGTCTCTTAGAAATGAACTTCACCGCATAGCACGCTCCTGGCCAACCGTCATCTCGAATGATATCGTGAAATGATATTGTGAAAACGGGAGGCCTCCTCTATTTTAGAGTGAACACTAACTTGAACAAAAAAAAAATAACAATGTGTGCTATGTGCATTCTAAAAACAGAACTACACAGCATAGCAGGCTGTGTGTCAAACATTCCCACGAATGATAGTGTTATCGCTTATGATTCGAAGAAAGAGAGGGGGCGTACGCCTTTTTGTGGCAATTAGCATATACTAAAATTTCCAAAAAAAAGGTGTACGCCCCCTGTGTTGTCCAATCACATGCGATTACCCTGCCATTCGTGGAAATAGGTGGCGCGAAGCGTGCTATGCGGTGAAGTTCTGTTCTTAAAGTGTGGAAGTTTCACATACACTCTTAAAAAAATGAACTTCACCACATAGCACGCTCCTAGCCAACCATCACCCCGAATGACAACGTTCTCGCCCTAGATTTGTTGAAAACGGGAGGAGGAGTCTATTTTGTGTTCATTATGCACGGCACAAAATAGGCTCCTCCTCCCGTTTTCAACAAATCAGGGGCGAGAACGTTGTCATTCGGGATGGTGGTTGGCTAGGAGCGTGCTATGTGGTGAAGTTCATTTTTAAGAGGCCTGGTATACTGACGTACGTCCTCTTCCCCGAAGGTTCTTGTGCGGAACGACTTTCAAAAACTCGCGGCCTCGTGCGCTTTCTCCAAGCAACGGGCCTAGCGGAGAGACCACTCTAGTGCACCTCTCACCTACAGTGTGCTTCTGTCTCATCAGTACCGGTCATCCTGCTTCTACATCAGTTTGAAGCCCTCAACTCCCCTTTCTCCCACCTTCTTTTCCTTTTTTTTGGCTATAGTCGTGACGATGCCCACTTGAGTGCGGCCAACAACGGCAAGCTACCTCGACCCCCCCCCCCCCCCCTCATTTTTAAGAGTGTACAGGGTGGTCCACCAACCATGATAGAAATTCATAGCAAAAAACGTAGGCCATGGAGGGACATGCGGTCAAGGGATCTTTTTCTGCCAATAACTTTTGAAACATATTGGTAACATTTTTATTTCATTTCAATTGGTGGAAAGTTAATTTCTTGAATTGAACTCCGAAATTTCCCAAGGCAACCTAACGTTTTCTTTGCGGAAATGGGTTCCCCGTGGTCATTTTAGTCAGTGTAGCACATAATCCCACTCGTAATGCAATGGCAATTGCCGAAATAAATTCGCCGAAAATCTGCGGAAATGAGCCCTTGGCTCCGAAGAAATTCCCCCCTCGTGTGGCGTGTCACTGTAATCTCCTTTCTTCGCAGCTTTGCCCTCAAACCACGAGCCGTCAAAAAAGGGGCGGAGCCAAGGGCTCATTTCCACAGATTTTCGGCGAATTTATTTCGGCAATTGCCATTGCATTACGAGTGGGATTATGTGCTATACTGAGTAAAATGACCACGGGGAACCCATTTCCGCAAAACCAGTCCCATGCACTCTACATTCCGAAAAGGTAATCCCTTTTGGGTTCGCCGGCAGCCGACCACCCTCTGGCGGACAAGTTGCACCGGAATGGAGTGGAGTGACGTTAATATTGAACGCTCTGCATGCCGCAACAGTGGCAAGGTAATGGCAATGGTAGTGTGTATTCCACGTAAGGTTTGTCTGCCTGAACGGCGGCAAGACAGATCTTTAACTTATCGATGTTCCGTAGCAACCGTTGAATGCATGACTTCGCCAGTGCTTCGCCACGATTTCACGCGTGAAGGCCAATCACAACTTCAATTTGAAGTCCCGACCCACCAGAACCGTTGTTATGTGCCGTCGCAGGAGTTTGGAGTGCGCTAACTTGAAACAGAATCCTAATGCGTGCTATGTACACTCTAAAAACAGAACTTCACCGCATAGCACGTAGTGCGCCAAACCGCCATCGATTGCACCTCGACGTCCACCAGCGGCGCTTTCCCAGGGACACACGCTCCAGTATCTGTCGGCGCACGTCGCTGTTAAATGCACCACTTCTAGCACGATCCATGCAAGCGGTCCAGGAACCAGTCCCATGCACTCTACATTCCGAAAAGGTCATCCCTTTTGCGTTCGGCAGCAGCCAGCACCCTCTGGCGGACAAGTTGCAACGGAATGGACTGGAGTGACGTTAATATCAAGTGCTTTGCATGCCGTAACAGCGGCAAGGTATTGGTAATGGCAGTGTGTATTTCGTGCAAGGTTTGCCTGCCTGAACGGCGGCAAGACAGATCTTTAACTTGTCCAGGCTCTGTAGCAACTGTTGAATGCATCGATTCGCCCGTGATTTGCCACGATTTCACGCGAGAAGGCCAATCGCAACTTCAATTTGAAGTCCCAGCCCACCAGAACGGTTGTTATGTGCCGTTGCAGGAGGAAGTGCGCTAACTTGAAAGGTAACCCTGATGCGTGATATGCACGCTCTAAAAACAGAACTTCATCGCATAGCACGCTGTGCGCCAAACCGCCATTGATTGCTACGAGTAACCAGGTTATCGCTTCTGATTCTAATAGAAATGGGGCGTAGGCCATTTTGTGACAATTTGCATATATGGAAATCTCCACAACCCCCCCACAAAACCCTCCACAACGCCCCCCCCCCTGTTTCCCAATCACATGCGATTATATGCCATCATTCCTGGAAATAAGTGGCGCCAGTAGCGGATCCAAGACGTCACTTTATAGCGAGGATTTTCCTCTCTCCCCTCCCCCATTACGAGCTTCGGCAAAAATATCCCCCCCAAAAAGAAAAAAAAACGAGTGCCGCCCCTGGGTGGAGCACAGAGTACTATGCGGTGAAGTTCTGTTTTTAAATTGTTGAAATTCAAGGAAGTAATTGGCATGCATGCATCACAGGGTGATCTTACTCACGTAAGAAAGACATGCTTACCTTTTTTTTAAACGGAGGACGAAACAGTTGTTGCCCTGAACCGATACTCTCTTTCCGCTCAGTGGCCCTATTCATAGTAAAAAGAAATAATATGAAACATGCAGGCATTCTTTTGCAAGGTTACCATGGAATCTCCTCTCGTCCCACTGGACAACCGCAACTTTTCGTAAAAGTATTGGTTCCTTGGGCACCTGACAAGAGGGACGCTGCCTTGTCAGCGCTTGTGACATTTATTCATAGGAGGCGTTGGATTCAGTCTATTAGGACCGTGTGATCGCTAGTTACCCGTTGATTTGGCACTTGGCCGAGAGTTATCGCTAAAGCGGGGGTTTATCTTTTATATTTTTTTTCCCTTTGGGGGGTTTGTTTATGAGAGTAGCCGAATTTGTCGTGTGACGAATTCAATCTCTCCCTATTATTATTACTTTTTCTTGCATTAACGTCAACATCTTTTACACGTTAGCATGGCAAAAAATCAATGGTTCAAGCATGGAAAACAACTTGGTCTCGATAGTACGCGATGGTTAGTAAGGGATTTGATCACGAAGCAGAGTGTAAGAAAAAGTGACCAGTATTAACATTGACACGCTGACGCACTCTGCTCTTGGCAATGTTTTGTTCCTTTGTGACTAAGGGGCTCCTCCTCTTCCATTTCTCCTGAGCAAAGCAAGCCCTGGAACAGAAGAGGTCCTCCAGGGCCCTACTGTGAGGGGGATATGTTTAATGCTGATAGAAAAAAAGAAGGGTCGTAACTGGTCGTGAGAGTAAACTGGGCCGCAGAATTTTCCAAAGCGGTACCACCAAGAAGTCCGAGTATGCCAGTCTAGCTTAATCAGAAGCATCCAGACAGACCAAGGCGAGCAGATTTCAAGGCAAGCGGCAGTAATACCGACAGTAATACCGATGCTTTGAACCACAAATCGCTTTTTTTAGAGGAATTTCTGTTTTCCGAAACGTCCGTCGTGGTATTAGGACCGCGTCACGATCCCCAACGTTGGTCCTAATTTCAATAACACTCATCAGCTCAAGTTGAAAACAGTGAAAATCTTCGACAGACTACCAGTTGACATTTGCATCTGATTGACGAGGCTCCGAAGTGCAGCAATGTCTCCCCGTTTAATGGAAAATGTCGTTACCTTGATACAAACACAAAACGAACGGCATTCGTCGGTCGCTGGTGGTATGATGTTCAAAGGAATAGGAGTGAGGTCTGCCAGCTCAGACAAAAAGGTTCACTCCTTAGTTAAAGAGGAAGGGGTGAAGGGGGAGTAAATCAGAAAGGGTATAGGGGGTCAGAGACTAGAAGAAATACGAAATTAGAAACGCTGAGAGAAAGAAAAAAAAAATAAAACAGGAAGGGAGAGAGAAGAAAAGCGTTCGCGACAGACCCGCAGACCCGGATGAACTATGATGCGTACTGCTCTGCGTCCCTACAAACCGTCCTACAAAATGTCATGTTCCTTCCAGAGAAGGGATCGCCCTGTAAGTTACGCGGCTCGCGAATAGGCAGACTTTAGGTGGAACATTAGGTGACATCTCTGTTCAGTACTTAACATTTCCCTAATCCAAGAACTCTCTGCCCCCTAATCGGTTACCAAGAGTCGATCTGCACGCCTTGTCGTTCGGCTTGCGTTCTCTACGGAGTGCATGAGGCACGCCGTTACTTGATGAGGGAAATGTATGCTGGCGAATCCTCTTCGTCCAGCGCTGATGATGGCCTTGTTGACTTCACCGCTGCAGGGCTGTGTGATTTGGCAAGTGAGTTCTGGTCTGTAATGGGATCGGTCGGCACTGACCACGCGCTCGACGGAAGTCGGGGTCGCAGGAAATATTCAACAACGCAGGTCAGTACGGAGAGTTCTGAAATTTGTCTTCTCGAACGACCTCCTGCGATTATTGCGGAAATTGTTTAAGGAGACCAGTGAGAGCATGCTCTGCATTATAAGGTAAGTAAAAGCGTAAATTGTAGGCTGCCTTTTGATAAATTACGAACGACGAAACAGATGAATCCCGTTCCATTTCTGTCTTTGTCAAGGTAACGGCATCTTTCACGCCGCGAGGAGAAATGATTGCACTTTAGTGCACCTTTAAGGCTTACCACTAAGATCTGAAGGAAATCTCTGCTCTTTCAGGTCTTTCTCGTCTTTCTGCTCTGCGACCACTACTGTTCTGTTAACCCTGTAAATAAGAAAGGATTTTCAATTCCAATCTGTCCGTCGATATGAGCAAAATACCATGCAGAAATATCGTTACTGGAGTTGATAAGAAAGAGGCAGACCAGAAATGAGGTCAACGATTATCTGGTGCTGCCTGCTCGGCACGAGACGCTGACGCGTTTCTGCGAAATTTAATTGCCAAACCATATGTAAAATTAACATCGGCAGCAGAAACTAAGCGCAACCGCGAGGTGACCACGCGCGCGCAGGGGATTCTTCGAGTTGGAGGTGACGTGCGCTGTGTGATGCGGCCTCGACCGGAAATATCTCACGTGACAACCGACATAGGTGATGGTGATGGTGGAGGTGGTGTGCTATCTCTGAGCGTTCTATGTGCTGGGGTAGCGGTATCTTGCTCAGGGATAACGTGCCGCCAGGGCTGACTTCACATGGAACTGTGACATTTGTCTTGTCGCTCGCACGGTGCCGCCCGTTCCGACCATCACAGCTTTGGCCGAGTATCCTGATGGTCAGCGCTCTGTCTCAAGTCTTTCCGTCACTGTCAACACCCTACAATCCATCCAGCGTTGATCGGCTCACACAGCTTGTAACTGGATTGACCACTCTGGTTGCCTCTACAACCGCGCGACAACATCCATCGCCTTCACCGCACTACCGGTATAACCGTCGCCGGCACACTCGCTCGCCCCGACGATACCGCTCTCCATCTCCAGCTCAGTGTTCACCTTACTGTTGGTACCATGCCAAGTTCGGTCCCCGGGCCCGTAACTGTCCACCACCATGTACGTGGCCGGGAAACCACAGCCCGGGCAACTGAACGCGGCCGAAGACTCTGGGCCTGATAACAGCCGCCTCTTTTACGTCCAACGACACCATCAATCATCTTCGCTTTCTCACCGACACTGGCGCTTAAGTCAGTATCATTCCACCCCATCCTTCCAACCGTCATCACACTTCTCAGCATTCATTGCAAGCTGTAAATTCTTCACCAATTAAATGTTTCGGTGAGCGATCCCTCACCCTGAACTTGGGCCTGCGTCGGAACTTTCAATGGGTCTTCATCATAGCCGACGTCTCTGATGCCATCATCGGTGCGGACTTCCTCAAGCACTTCGGTTTGATGGTCGGTGTGAAGGGACGACGCCTCATTGACAACGGCACGGGCCTATCTGTCCGCGGACTTCGTGCCTTCTGTAATCCCATTGGCCCTGTCTTCACCCGCCTATCGGCACCTGTTCAGTTCCGTGACATCCTTAAGGATTTCCCCGACATCGTCCGTTTGCCACTTACAGATGCACCCCCTCTCCATACCACCACGCACCACATCATCACCAGAGGCCCCTCTGTGCATGCTAAGCCTCGCCGTCTTCCGCCTGATCGCCTTGCGATCGCCCGTCGGGAGTTCGACCATCTCCTCGCCTTGGGGTACATTCGTCCATCCAGCAGCCCATGGGCTTCGGCATTGCATATGGTGCCCAAAAAGGACCCGGGAGATTGGTGACCGTGTGGGGATTATCGGGCGCTGAACGCTGTCACCATACCCGACTGTTACCCTTTACCACATCTTCACGACTTCGCCGCAAATTTCCATGGTGCCTCACACTTTTCCAAGATCGATCTTATAAAGGCTTACCATCAGATCCCTATGGAGCCCAGTGACATTCCGAAGGCCGCAATCACGACTCCGTTCGGCCTCTTCGAATACGTTCGAATGCCCTTCGGTCTTCGCAACGCCGTGCAAACTTTCCAAAGATTCATTGACGAGGTCCTTCGCGGCCTGCCTGATTGTTTCGCCTACCTCGACGATATTCTGGTGGCTAGTTCCACTCCCGAGGACCACGCCGAACACCTTCGCCAATTGTTTCAGTGTCTACGTCAGCATGGCATTGTAATCAATCCGGTTAAATGCGAACTCGGTGTTCCTTCCCTCACCTTCCTCGGCCATCGCATTGACAGTTCCGGCATCACCCCTCTGCGGCAGAAGGTTGACGCCATTGACCGCTTTCCACGCCCTACCACACGGCGGAAGCTTCGTGAATTTCTGGGCTTGGTGAATTTTTATCGCCGCTTCATACCGAACTGCGCGCACACCATCAAGCCGCTCTGTCATTTGCTGGCTGGCCCTGGCGGTCCGTCGAAAACCATCGAGTGGATGACATCCGCTGACCTAGCTTTCCGGAAGATAAAGTAGGACATCGCCTCCGCTTCATTCTTGGCTCATCCCATCCCAGACACTTCACTCGCACTCTTCGTGGATGCCTCTTCAGAAGCCGTTGGGGCCGCTCTGCACCAGCTCGGCCCGCACGACCAGTTACAGCCGCTGGGTTTCTTTTCCAAACCGCTCAAGCCCGCCGTAGCACGGTACAGCACTTTCGGGCGCGAGCTGTTGGCGGTGTACCTGGCTATCAAACATTTTCGCCACCTTCTCGAGGGACGCCAGTTCATTGTTTATACCGGTCACAAACCTCTCACCTACGCAATCACATCTGCCTCTGGTTCTCACTCGCCCCGAGAGATCCGTCACCTGGCCTACATCGCCGAGTTTACGACCGACATCAGGCACGTTCCTGGTCATGCTAACGTCGTTGCGGACGCTCTCTCTCGAGCTCACATTGCTGGTCTGGCCCACCATCTGTCACCAGACATTGACTATGTTGAGCTTGCAGAAGCGCAAGCGAACGACCCCGACATGCCTGCCATGGTTCAGTCATCCCCGTCCCTCGACATCCACAAGGTTTCCTATCCTCGAACCTCGAGCCTCTTGTTATGCGACACCTCTACGGCTACCCGACGTCCTCTGGTTCCCCACGACTTCCGTCGCCACATCTTCAACCACTACCACTCTCGAATGTGCAGTTGGTGGTGAAAGTTGGCCTGTGTGAATGCTCTTATCCTTTGTCACCCCTGTTTGTGTGACAGACATATGAACATGCGATAGATACGTCAAGTGAGCTGAGTAAGAGAGCTTTGGACACTGCTCTGTACAAACAATGTGTAAACTGTAACCAACTGATAACTTGAAAAAATTACCAATTGCCAACATAATTTTCTTTAAATATTTTTCACTGAAGGTTCCGATACGTAAAACAGGCATTCCAGAAGTGTCACTAGTAAAATTTAGAATTTTCATTCAATTAGTGAGCATATACAAATGAGCCATTGCCTGCACAGTCCATGGCACTGCACTCTCAAGTTTACGGAGGTCTAATCTGCACTAGTGCAACCCAGCTTAAGACATACAGAATTAATTTGCCAGTTTCGATTTAAATACACGTGTCAAGTGTGAACAACACACACTTGTTTCCTGACTGTAGGTCCTCTATGCCCACTCAGAAGAAGAGCTCGATGCAGCGACAGCCAGCCCTCAAAGTCAGTCTCACCCATGCAAGTGTCAAGGTGATGCTGCTCGATTACAATCTCTGTCTCTTTATTACAAATATCCAATTATTACATTATTCTTTATTTGACACAATATCATTTTCCTTCAATACAAGTCAGGCCACATCTGCCATTCGATTGACTCGCCTGCAAGTTTGTTGCGGTTGTTGATGTTGCAAAATATAACAAAATTTACAAAAATTTCCTAGAGTATAATAACTATTGGGACCTGCCTACTAGTGCGTGCTGACATTTGTTGAACTTATTACCTGTATGAAGATATAATAAGTACAACATGCAGTGTATGTCTCAGCCTTAGCATTACACATCTCTACAGCAACACATAGCATGACACATCGTATTGACAGTTCAGTACAGTGGATCAATTCTCCGCACCGTGTTTACCAACAGCATATGAATGATAAGTGGAGGCCCCTAAATGACAACTGTTTTGACGCAGGAGACTGTTTTGATGTGCTTCGAATGTGGGTCGAGGCACATCTGACACATGACACATGACTACATCAGACAGGGAAAGAACGACATTGACATTAACAGTGCGACTGGACATACTGTTCCTTGTGTGACAGTTTCCGAACGTCCAAATTAACAGTTGTTGCCCTCTTGCTGTGTATGGCGTAACACATTCTCCGAATATCTGTGTGGTTTCAACTATAACTTCGTAACGTTCCGTCTCATCTACAGTCCAAGGGGTAGTCAAATTTGACCCACCCTTGCTTGTAATCCAAACACATAGTAAAGAACGTCAAAATTGCGTGCATGTTGCAACGTAACCTTGTTCTCCAGCACATTTCACCACCCTCCGCCCTGCCCCGTGGGCGATGCGTACAATTTACAAATAGTCGGCGTCGGCGTCCGTACATCAAACGCATCGGGTTTTCGGGATTTTCTGTCGCCGCCGCCGCCGCTCTTCTGTATCGGTCAGGGTTTCGAAATACGCCTCCTGGCCAGATGTTTAGAAGTGCACACCAAAGAGCACACCGGGTTTGGCAGGAAGTGAACCTGTTTGCAGGCGGCACCCGTGTTTCTGTACAGGCCCATTATAACATATGGTCAGGTGTGCTGTTGCCCCAACCGCAGGTCATGTATGGTCACAGCGTAGGGCACTGTTCTCAGTCTGCGGCAATGCTATCGTGTTTTGTACTTGTTTAGCAGTGCACCAAAGAGCACAGTGACTTTTTTAAATAAGAATATCCGCAAAAAATAAAATCAGACACCCTGTCTATGATGTGCTCATTCTTTACCGATAACCTTGCTCTTTCAAGTGTTGCCGTGTGGTATAGGGCGCCGGCTAACAAGACACGGTAAGTATTTGCCATTCCGATATTGAAGTATGAAAGAGAAAATTGGTGTCATCGCCCTTCAAAAAGTGGGAGTTGGGGGTCTCCATCTGGTAGCTATGTACGGTTGCCAGCTCGTTTGGCAAGTGTGTTTTCTTCAAGAAGAGGCAAGCCCCTTACACGTTGCTTGTGCATATTTCAAAAAGATGACTTACCCAGCATGAGCGTATTATGTATTTCAGAGCAACATATGCATCGTAGTTTTGCAACTCATGCTCCATTGATCAAGTCGCGACACAAAAAGAGTAACTGAGCACGAGTTGCTTGCTGATTTCTGGCGTTTGTGTGTGTTAAAGTTGAAAGCTGTTGTTGTTGATGCTTGTTGTTGGTTCTACTTTTAAGAAAGACAGCTACACACGCATTTTTCCAAGTATTTATTCAAACGCCTTGGCGTTGAGGTTTCACAACTGAGGCGCATTCAGCAGACACCATGAAAGTATGTCGTCTGGTATGGTCCATTGTCACGCATTCTATCGAACTTCGATATACAGCATGTTGAACTGTCATCGGAAGGTTTCGTGACCCACAGCTCAATCTCTGCAAAATAACACAGAACTGTGTGTTCGGTATTTGCAAAAGCAGAGTTCTGCTCTGGCACTGTAACAAAAAATTGATGCTCATTGATGTTGCGCACACTCATAACAATGAACTTCACCGCTAGCACAGTTTTAGCCAACCATCATCTCGAATAATATCGTTATCTGCTCTGATTATTTGATGACAGGAGGCGTACACTTATGTTGTTCATAATTGTCGCAAAAAAGGCGTACACCTCACGTTTTCAACAATCAGGGCAGATAATGATATCATTCAAGATATGGTTCGCTTGGAGCGTGCTACGCGGAAAAGTTCATTTCTAATGGCGAATTCGGGTAGTCATTTCATGGCAACACGGCCTAGCGCTCAGAAATTGCTAGGTCGCCGCCCGAGCTATATCATGTGACCGTTGTCACCTGAACATGAGAGCCAGGAATCTAGCGGTTTTAGTAGCTTAGACTATGCTAGGGGCATTGCGGTCGTCCGTCTTCGAGTTCCGTCTTCCGCTAAATCACGCGAACTTCGTCGTGCGGGCCGATGAGTGCACTCACCACGTTTGCAGTGCGGATGTGACAACACTGTATATAATTGGGCTCAGTCGTTTGGAGACCAGGCAAAAAAAAAGTGCTAGTTGGCAAATTCAGAGCGTTCGGAAAGAGCCACGCAAACATGCGAGATTCCTTGGCTTTGACCAACCAAGCATGACTGCTCTGGACATGTAAAAAAAAAGAAGTTGCCAGAAATTGACAACCCGAATTCGCCATAAGAGTGCATGATATATTCAGTTTAGAATACTTCAGTTTTAGCTGCCCGTGGACGATGTCTACGTGCCACTGCCGGCACGCGGTAGCCGGCGCATAGCGCTCATCTCTATAGAGCAAGGCCGAGCATTGAGAAGCTAACCAGCGCTTCTACACGCTCTACCATCGTCGGTCGTGATACCGAGGTACCACCGTTCCTTCTGCATTTGGTAACCTGGATAGCGAGTACTACACTCTGGTAGATAATGTTTCCTTTAACCATCCCAAATCTCACAAGCAAGGTGAAGGCGCACATGCGACATCCCGGAAGCTGAAGGAAAATGAACCCGATGCAAGGGAGGAGGACAAACATGACTCGGTTTGAGAACGTGTCGTCGTTTTGTCCTCCTTCCTTGTGTCGGGTTCCTTTCCCTTCACCATGTACCAGATCGCCTGCGCCCTTACTCTTCTCCCGGAAGCTATCCTCCGACATCCACCAGCAGTGCTTTCCCAAGGACACACGCTCCAGTACCTGTCGGCGCAAGTCGATGTTAACTGCACCACTTCTAGCACGTTCCAGGAACCAGTCCCATGCACTCTACATTCCGAAAAGGTAATCCCTTTTGGGTTCGCCGACAGCCGACCACCCTCTGGCAGACAAGTTGAACCGGAATGGAGTGGAGTAACGTTAATATCGAGCGCTCTGCATGCTGTAACAGCGGCAAGGTAATGGTAGCGTGTATTCCACGTAACGTCTGTCTGCCTGAACGGTGGAAAGACAGATCTTTAACTTGTCGACGTTCCGTAGAAACCGTTGAATGCATCACTTCGCCCGTGACTCGCCACGATTTCACGCGTGAAGGCCAATTGCAGCTTCAATTTGAAGTCCCGGCCCACCTGAACGGTTGTTATGTGCCGTCGCAGGAGTTTGGAGTGCGCTAACTTGAAACATAACCCTAATGTGTGCTAACACTCTAAAAACAGAACTTCACCGCATAGCATGCAGTGCGCCAAACCGCCATCGATTGCCACGTATGATCGGGTTATCGCTTCTGATTCAAACAGAAAGGAGGCGTACATCATTTTGTGACAATTTGCATATCGTGGGGAAGACTCATCGCCATCGCCGGCCCCGAGCGGGAAGTTCATTCGAATTGAACGCTTCTACCGCCATCCGCCGGCGATGAGTCTTCCCCACAATATATGGAAATTTCCACCACCTGCCACACACACACACACAGCCCTCCACATCGCCCCCCTGTTTCCCAATACACGCGATCACGCCACCATTCGTGGAAATAGGTGGCGCCAGTGGCGGATCCAAATTGTCACTTTATACAGTGGGTTTCCCTCTCTCCCCTCCCCCATTACGAACTACGACACCCCCCCCCCCCAAAAAAAAAAAAAACGAGTGTCTGGCTCCACCCCTGGGTGGAGCGGTAAAGTTGTATGCGGTGAAGATATTCTCACTTAAGCTAAGGAAGTAATTGGCATGTATGCATCACAGAGTGATCGTACTCACGTAAGAACGACATGCTTACCGACTCTTAATTGAAGGACGAAACAGTCGTTGCCCTGAACTAATAATTTCTTTCTTCTCAGTAGCCCTATTTATAATAAAAAGAAGTAATATGAAACATGCAAGCATTATTTTGCAAAGTTACCATGAAATCTGCTCTCGACCCACTGGACAACCTCAACTTTTCCCTCGTAAAAGTACTGTGTCCTTGGGCACCTGACAAGAGGCACGCTGCCTTGTCAGTGCTTATGACATTTATTCATAAGTGGCGTTGGATTCAGTCTATTAGGACCGTGTGATCGCTAGTTACCCCGTGATTTGGCACTTGGCCGACAGTTATTGCTAAAACAGGAGTTTGTCTTTTATATTTTTTCCCCTTTTGTGGGGGTCTGTTTATTGTAGTAGCGGAATTTGGCATGCGACGAATTCAATCTCTCCCTATTATTTTTTTTTCTTGCATTAACATCAACATCTTTTACACGTTAGCACAGCAAAAAATCAATGGCTCACGCATGGAAAACGACTTGGTCTCGTTAGTACGTAAAAATTAGTACGTGATTTGATCACGAAGCAGAGTGTAAGATAAAGTGGCCTGTATTAACGTTGGCACGCTGACGCGCTCTGCTCTTTCTTTTCCTTTCTTTTTTCTTAATAAACATATCCCCCCTTCTGCTCTTCACAATGTTGTGTTTCTTCGTTGCTGAGAGGCTCTGCTTCCTCCTCCTCTCCCATTTCTCCTGAGCAAAACAAGCCCTGGAACTGAAGAGGTCCTCCAGGGCCCTACTGTGAGGGGCGATATGTTTAATGCTGATAGAGAAAAAGAGAAGGATCGTAACTGGTCGTGAGAGTAAACTGGGCAGCAGAATTTTCCAAAGCGGTTACCAAGAAGTCCGAGTATGCCAGTCTAGCTTAATCAGAAGCATCCAGACAGACCAAACCGCAGCGAGCAGGTTTCAAGGCAAGCGGCATGACAGTAATACCGATGCTTTGAACCACAAATCGCTTTTTTTAGTGAAATTTCTGTTTTCTGACTACCAGTTGACATTTGCATCTGATTGACGAGGCTCCGAAGTGCAACAATGTCTCCCCGTTGAATGGAAAATGTCGTTACCTCGATACAAACACAAAACGAACGGCATTCGTCGGGCGCTGGTGGTACGATGTTCAAAAGAATAGGAGTGAGGTCTGCCTGCCCAGACAAAAAGCTTCACTCCTTAGTTAAAGAGGAAGGGGAGTAAATCAGAAAGGGTATAGAGGGTCAGAACTTAAAAGAAATTCGAAATTCGAAACGCCGAGAGAAAGAAAAAAAGAAAGTGGGAAGGTAGAGAGAAGAAAAGCGTTCGCGACAGACCCGCAGACCCGGATGCACTGCTCTGCGTCCCTAGAAACCGTCCTACAAAATGTCGTGTTCCTTACAGAGAAGGGATCACCCTGTAAGTTAGGCGGCTCGCGAATACAGACTTCAGGTGGAACATTAGGCGATATCTCTGTTCAGTACTTCACATTTCCCTAATCAAAGAACTCTCCGCCTCCTAATCGGTTACCAAGAGTCGATCTGCACGCCTTGTCGTTCGGCTTGCGTTCTCTACGGAGTGCATGAGGTACGCCGTTACTTGATGAGGGAAATGTATGCTGGCGAATCCTCTTCGTCCAGCGCTGATGACGGCCTTGTTGACTTCACCGCTGCAGTGCAGTGTGATTTGGCAAGTGAGCTCTGGTCTGTAATGGGATCGGTCGGCACTGACCACGCGCTCGACGGATGCGGGGTCCCAGGAAATATTCAACAACGCAAGTCAGTACGGAGAGTTCTGAAATTTGTCTTCTCGAACGACCTCCTGCGATTATTGCGGAAATTGTTTAACGAGACCAGTGAGAGCATGCTCTGCATTATAAGGTAAGTAAAAGCGTAAATTGTAGGCTGCCTTTTGATAAATTACGAACGAGGAAACAGATGAATCCCGTTCCATTTCTGTCTTTGTCAAGGTAACGGCATCTTTCACGCCGCGAGGAGAAATGATTGCACTTTAGTGCACCTTTAAGGCTTACCACTAAGATCTGAAGGAAATCTCTGCTCTTTCAGGTCTTTCTCGTCTTTCTGCTCTGCGACCACTTCTGTTTCGTTAACCCTGTAAATAAGAAAGGATTTTCAATTCCAATCTGTCCGTCGATATGAGCAAAATACCATGTAGAAATATCGTTACTGGAGTTGATAAGAAAGAGGCAGACCAGAAATGAGGTCAATGATTATCTGGTGCTGCCTGCTCGGCACGAGGCGCTGACGCGTTTCTGCGAAATTTAATTGCCAAACCATGTGTAAAATTAACATCGGCAGCAGCAACTAAGCGCAACCGCGAGGTGACCACGCGCGCGCAGGGGATTCCTCGAGTTGGAGGTGACGTGCGCTGTGTGATGCGGCCTCGACCGGAAATATCTCACGTGACAACCGACATAGGTGATGGTGATGGTGGAGGTGGTGCGCTATCTCTGAGCGTTCTACGTGCTGGGGTAGCGGCATCTTGCTCAGGGATAACGTGCCGCCAGGGCTGACTTCACATGGGAGTGTGACATTTGTCTTGTCGCTTGCACGGTGCCGCCCGTTCCGGCCATCACACCTTTGGCCGAGTATCCTGATGGTCAGCGTTCTGTCAAAAGTCTTTCCGTCACTGTCAACACCCTACAATCCAGCGTTGATCGGCTCACACAGCTTGTAACTGGATTGACCACTCTGGTTGCCTCTACAACCGCGCGACAACATCCATCGCCTTCACCGCACTACCGGTATAACCGTCGCCGGCACACTCGCTCGCCCCGACGATACCGCTCTCCATCTCCAGCTCAGTCTTCACCTTACTGTTGGTACCATGCCAAGTTCGGTCCCCGGGCCCGTAACTGTCAACCACCATGTACGTGGCCGGGAAACCACAGCCCCGGCAACTGAACGCGGCCGAAGTCGCTGGGCCTGATAACAGCCGCCTCTTTTACGTCCAACGACACCATCAATCATCTTCGCTTTCTCACTGACACTGGCGCTGAAGTCAGTATTCCATTCATTCCACCCCATCCTTCGGACCGTCATCACACTTCTCAGCATTCATTGCAAGCTGTAAATTCTTCACCAATTAAATGTTTCGGTGAGCGATCCCTCACCCTGAACTTGGGCCTGCGTCGGAACTTTCAATGGGTCTTCATCATAGCCGACGTCTCTGATGCCATCATCGGTGCGGACTTCCTCAAGCACTTTGGTTTGATGGTCGATGTGAAGGGACGACGCCTCATTGACAACGGCACGGGCCTATCTGTCCGCGGACTTCGTGCCTTCTGTAACCCCATTGGCCCTGTCTTCACCCGCCTATCGGCACCTGTTGAGTTCCGTGACATCCTTAAGGATTTCCCCGACATCGTCCGTTTGCCACTTACAGATGCACCCCCTCTCCATACCACCACGCACCACATCATCACCAGAGGCCCCCCGGTGCATGCTAAGCCTCGCCGTCTTCCGCCTGATCCCCTTGCGATCGCCCGTCGCGAGTTCGACCATCTCCTCGCCTTGGGGTACATTCGTCCATCCAGCAGCCCATGGGCTTCGGCATTGCATATGGTGCCCAAAAAGGACCCGGGAGATTGGCGACCGTGTGGGGATTATCGGGCGCTGAACGCTGTCACCATACCCGACCGTTACCCTTTACCACATCTTCACGACTTCGCCGCAAATTTCCATGGTGCCTCACACTTTTCCAAGATCGATCTTATAAAGGCTTACCATCAGATCCCTGTGGAGCCCAGTGACATTCCGAAGGCCGCAATCACGACCCCGTTCGGCCTCTTCGAATACGTTCGAATGCCCTTCGGTCTTCGCAACGCCACGCAAACTTTCCAAAGATTCATTGACGAGGTCCTTCGCGGCCTGCCTGATTGTTTCGCCTACCTCGACGATATTCTGGTGGCTAGTTCCACTCCCGAGGACCACGCCGAACACCTTCGCCAATTGTTTCAGTGTCTACGTCAGCATGGCATTGTAATCAATCCGGTTAAATGCGAACTCGGTGTTCCTTCCCTCACCTTCCTCGGCCATCGCATTGACAGTTCCGGCATCACCCCTCTGCGGCAGAAGGTTGACGCCATTGATCGCTTTCCCCGCCCTACCACACGGAGGAAGCTTCGTGAATTTCTGGGCTTGGTGAATTTTTATCGCCGCTTCATACCGAACTGCGCGCACACCATCAAGCCGCTCTGTCATTTGCTGGCTGGCCCTGGTGGTCCGTCGAAAACCATCGAGTGGATGACATCCGCTGACCTAGCTTTCCGGAAGATAAAGTAGGACATCGCCTCCGCTTCATTCTTGGCTCATCCCATCCCAGACACTTCACTCGCACTCTTCGTGGATGCCTCTTCAGAAGCCGTTGTGGCCGCTCTGCACCAGCTCGGCCCGCACGACCAGTTACAGCCGCTGGGTTTCTTTTCCAAACCCCTCAAGCCCGCCGAAGCACGGTACAGCACTTTCGGGCGCGAGCTGTTGGCGGTGTATCTGGCTATCAAACATTTTCGCCACCTTCTCGAGGGACGCCAGTTCATTGTTTATACCGGTCACAAACCTCTCACCTACGCAATCACATCTGCCTCTGGTTCTCACTCGCCCCGAGAGATCCGTCACCTGGCCTACATCGCCGAGTTTACGACCGACATCAGGCACGTTCCTGGTCATGCTAACGTCGTTGCGGACGCTCTCTCTCGAGCTCACATTGCTGGTCTGGCCCACCATCTGTCAACAGACATTGACTATGTTGAGCTTGCAGAAGCGCAAGCGAACGACCCCGACATGCCTGCCATGGTTCAGTCATCCCCGTCCCTCGACATCCACAAGGTTTCCTATCCTCGAACCTCGAGCCTCTTGTTATGCGACACCTCTACGGCTACCCGACGTCCTCTGGTTCCCCACGACTTCCGTCGCCACATCTTCAACCGCTACCACTCTCTGCATCACCCCGGCATCAAGTCGACACAGAGACTCATTCGCACCCGCTTCCTCTGGCCGTCCATGAATCGGGACATCCGCCAGTGGGCTCGAAATTGTTTGGCCTGTCAGTGTTCCAAGATCCAGCGCCATACGACATCCCCGTCGATGCCCTTTCCCACCCCTGATGCCCGCTTCCGCCATGTACACTTAGATCTGGTGGGTCCTCTTCCTCCATCTGCCGGCTACGCCTACCTCTTCACCTGCATTGAGAGGTACACCCGGTAGCCTGAAGCGGTACCTATCAAGGATATCACGGCTGAGACAACCGCTCTCGCGTTCCTGTCCTCCCGGGAGGCGCGTTTTGGAGCTCCCGGCGTTATCACGACCGATCGCGGACGCCAATTCACGTCCCGCCTCTTCGCTGACGTCTGCAGATTCCTTGGCGTTCTCCATCACTTCACCACGGCCTACCACCCAAGCGCCAACGGGCTGGTCGAGCGGTTCCATCGCACGCTCAAGACCGCTTTACGTGCCGCTGAAGACCCGACCCATTGGGTCGAGCGCTTGCCTTTAACGCTCCTTGGCACTCTTGAAACCTCCAAGGTGGACTGTGGCGTTGCACCATCCACCCTGGTCTTCGGGTCTGCCTTGCGTCTCCCTGGGCAGTTCTTCGACGCAGCGACTATAGCCCAGCCCGCACCCGACCCTCTCCACTTCGCCACACGCCTCGAAGAACATGTGGCTGAGTTTCGCTCGCCAGTCCCACGCCATTCATCTTCTCGTCCAATATTCGTGCACCCAGACCTTTCCACCGCCACCCATGTCTTCCTTCGCCACAACGCCATCCGCCGTCCACTCGAGCCTCCTTACGACGGCCCCTTCCTGGTGCACTCGAGGCAAGACAAGACCCTTACCCTCAAATTTCCGGGTCGTCTCGAGGTCGTATCCATAGACCGCGTCAAGCCGGCATTCCTGGACACTTCTCCAGCACCGACCCCTCGGCTCCTGTCCCCTCGCCCTTTACCCCCGCAAGCTGCCCTCCCAGCTCCAGCTCCATTGGGCTCCAGACTCCCCGCAAATTCACACCTTTCCCGCTTCGTACCCATCCGGGAATCTGCGGTGACGACCCAGCCGTGCGCGGCCTTCCCGACTTCCGCCACGTCTTCCGGCCTTGCCTTCGTCAACCTCCGGTCTAGGCGGGGGGCCCTTGTAGCGGCAACTGCTGACAACGACGGACCCAGTCTCTGCCCTGCTCGTGCTGACTGTTCGTGCGATTTTTCGTTAGTTGAGATCCGGCACTCACACAGTAAAGTGGTTGTTGCCTTTGTCTCTTTTATTGTCGTGCCTTGACTTCGCGACACCCTCCTCTCGGTGCGCCCACGATTTTTTTTTATTTTTCATGAAACATTTTTTTTACTTTTTTCGGGATATGCCGAAAAGAAGAAACTCTATAAGGTGGTAAGCTTTTTGTGTTTTCCCTGCGTCTGTCTTCAACTATATGTTTCCTTTCCGAGAACCGCTGCACCCTGGTTGTGGTGGAGGTACTGCCGAAAAGCTCGGCGTTGTCGGGCTGATATGGGTGCGCAACGTCACGACTACGCTCTGAGCGAATGTGCATCCAGGGCCGACTTCTAAATGAGCTGTGCTGGCATACGTCTGACAGCGTCGGAGGAAAACTCAGGGAAAGCCCCAGACAGCGCAGCCGACCGCACTCTCACAGCACCATACCATGCACGGTTGTTGACCAGTAGCGGCCGACCACATCACGAGCCTTTTAGTTCACCCTGCCAGGTTTCTCCACACGGGAGCTCCATACTCGCGGAGCGCGAACGCCTGCTGTGCACGAGGCAGAGCAAGATGCGATAGGCTCGTATATCTTAAAGAGCCACTAAACTGATGGTCGTAGTTTGTCTAATAAACAGCACAGAGTGAGAGCAGGGATTTCACTCTACCTAAATATGGGGAAGACCTTGTGTAGCTCAGGCGCTTTAACTATTTAAAAAGTAGGTCAAAGCGCGAAATCAGTGCAACTCTCCCCTTCGTCTAATGCGGTAGCAAATGTCATTCGGCTACAGCCAACGGGGCAGACTCATCCCCGAATGACGTTCCGCGTCGTCAACCAATCCTGGACTCCCACAACGTCACCCGCGGGGGAGATCCTACCGAGTTTTTATGGCAGCTTCGTACCCTTGTTCAGACGTGTCAGAGTGGTAGCGCCATGGATTATCAAAGCTGTGCGTACGAGCACCCGCGAAAGAAGACAGAGACTGGGAGACAGCGAAGCAAAGCTGGGTCGGAGGATGCCCGGAAAGCGCGTTTGGCTGCAGATGCAGTCTTGACTTAGCGTTTTCTAGGGACTTGTGAAACGTTGTGTAACGTTTGTGAAGGGTCGTTGACAGGGATGTGTAGCGTTGTGAAGGGGAATTCCAAAGGGGTCTTCAAGTTTTAATGCTACGCGTTTCCGTCAGATCCAGCAATGAATCGACCATGTTTTTGTACTATGCTCAGGCGTGCGTCTCTTCATTGTAATGCGATATCTACGAGTGCTTGCCAGTTGCCATTGCCTCTATATCAATAGGCTACGTGTGTCCAAGACAAGGCAAAAAGAGAACGTGACAAGTGTCGCACAAATACTTGCCATTCATTGCCGTCTTTGTATCCGTACATTACTGGCGTCCCGGACACGCACTCTTTGTTTAACCCCTGAGCAGACAGGAAGTAACAGGGGTCTCTAAGAGGATTCGTTGTACGCGTGAGGTAATACGTCTCCTTCTGCAATGCTGCGAGGACATGTAGGGAAAGAAGGAGTAAAGAAAACTGCGGACCCTCTCTAACCCTCGACACATCACTGTCACAATCGTTAACATAAATACCGCTTCAGCTCCCACGCCTTGCCCCCAGCGCAACCAGAAAGGATGTCTCATCTCGACCCCTTTCGTTCTCCATAAAGTAACTCCACATGTGACACTTTAAAGCAGACCTCCTCCGCTTTAGCACATTCAACGTCAACCATTACACAGGATGATACCACGCCTGATTTGTGCAGAGATGGAGCGGCAGGCCTTTCTGACAGTCAACATAAAGGCAAAGTGCCACGAAAGGGCGGACGTCTTCCATTCTCCACAAATGAAAAGAGAAAACGATATCATTCATGATGGCTGGCGAAGAGAATTGCATGCGACAAAGTGGTTTGTAGAGAAGAACTGCATAACTTAGAGGAGGACGATGGGCGACCAGGTGCATGGGATTGCGATGAGCGCGCGGCGCCTGGCTCGAGTTGGGATTCTGGGCACTTGTTGATTAAAGCTTGTTGGGGTTAGTCATCTGGAGCCTCGGTCCGTCTGTCTCATTTACGTAACACTTTTTGGTGCCGAAACCCGGGATTCGGACCGCGCTCCGGATGTCAAGCGAAGCACTCGACGGCCTACTGCGTACTCGGGCAGGAACCCGCGACGGGGTCACCCATGCCACCGAACATCTCGCCGTACTTCTGTCTCGACCGGTAAAAGTTAAGGCAGCAATTGAAGCAGACCTCCGATGCCTGATTGCCGGGAAGGCAGCCCTAGCGGAGCTGGATGCCCAGGTCATGGGTTTGATAAGTGATGAGAGATTCGATGACGAACTGCAAGATATACTGGAGGAAGAATGGCAAGTGGAACTGGCAATTTCGAAAGCGAGAAGCGCACTCCGCCTGGCTCTCTTGCCTACCTTGCCTATTGGGACGTTCACTGTGTGGACCAGGGGAACAGTTCATCTCACTACAGCTGGTCAGCTCGGAAGTCAAGTCTCGGTCAGCCAGCCTCCTGCTTCTCCAGCTGGCGCAATTGAAGGTCAATCAAATTCGACAGAGAGTGATACCATTCAAGAACGCTCGATGTCACGCCATCCGCACCAGTCGGACCTCACAGCAAACATTGAGGCATCTTTCGAGGAATGGCGATGGCAGCATACGAACAGCGCGACCACAGAACACCAGGAAACCGCTGAGGGTCAGTGTGATGCAAAAGTATGGCAAGTATGGCCAGAAGACTGCAACCTCAGTAAGCGACCAGGGAAAGACTGCACTGACTGTAAGGATTCGCTAGTTCAAACCAGGTTGTCGGAAGGCCTACCTCCCGTCTACACGAGCAACATAGCACAAAAATCGTCGAACTCCGAATGTGATTCGCACGACGTTGTGCAAAGGCACCAACGATCTTCGCAGATCTTCGCTGAAAGAGAAATAATCCCTCCAGCTCATTTTGAAGCCGGCTCTAAGATAGGGAGAATGTCGTCGAACGTCGGCAGCAGAATCAACGCTCAACCGCAATCGGCGGAGGACCTTGGCAGCGCTTTAGAAGCCACACCTTTGCCCACAGTCGTCCACGTTTGAACGAGTCAGCAGACATCCGCATCGGTCTCCTTTATGACACTCAGCGACCCAGCGGCAGCAGCCACAGACCACAGACACTTCGCCAAGGACGACTGTACAGCACACCACACCCTGTGCCGCGCCGCGACGATGTTTAGGATGTTTTGGGGTCTTCACGTCAGACGACGACGCGGACGATTGAAATATTGCAAGCCTTCGTAAACCCAGACCGTGAGGACACCTGCCTCGATCGGCCACGTCCCCACCTGACGTCACTTGGACACTGCACAGATATGATCGCCGCCAACGCGGTCGCCCTGTCGGCGCGGGAGTGTGTTGCATAACTTAGAGGAGGACGATGGGCGACCAGGTGCATGGGATTGCGATGAGCGCGCGGCGCCTGGCTCGAGTTGGGATTCTGGGCACTTGTTGATTAAAGTTTGTTGGGGTTAGTCATCTGGAGCCTCTGTCCGTCTGTCTCATTTACGTAACAACCGCCCCTAGTATTAATAAAGTGACGTCATTCCACACGATATTGTGCTTTGCGTGTCTCTTGACTAGTGGGTCGCATTACGCAACGTAAATATTGCGGGTCTCTGCGCAGGCTATCGACTTGGTGGAAGTTCCTCATCGTGTTACTTCAGTTTGCCTTAAACTGACTCACCTGAGGTACACTGCCTCTCTTACATCTTGGCTCCTTCTTCTCGCGTGGTTTGCCATGAACGGCGCATAACAACAAGCAGGCGATCAAGAAAGTGGCTAGCGGAGTCATGGTTCACCAGCACGTCTCGAATGATACGCCTCAAGTGTGACACAAATACGGCTTTATACGTGCACAATACAGTGTTCTCTGTACTGTCACCCCCAGCGGAAGCCATCCCCATATCATCGTCATCATGTATTTCTCTCTCTCTCTCTCTCTCTGTGTGCTGTCTGTTATACATAGTCCCTTGATGCTTGAGGGAAGGATCACCAATACAATAGTACTATTAAGAAAATAGAGAAAAACATCGCATTTTTCCAAGACTTTTCGCAAAAGGTCAACACAAGTCTCTAGCCTTGGCATTACGACACATGTGCGGGCCACATGTTGGAAAATCGATTTCCCTGGTGGGAGGCGAAGAATGAAACCTCAGCTCCAGGTGAATCAATCAACTACAGAGTGGTTGCTTAACACGTCACTATAGACGTTGATAAATGCTTCCGCACTGCGACCGCACTGTGAAATGGTCAACGTAAGTAATAGAAAGATACAGTGAAACCTCTGTTTATTAGCTACATGAACTTTTATGTATAGCAGGCTGCATTTCCGGCAGGTGCAGTGCTGAACAAACTTTTGCAGAACAGGCTCCGCTGAATTGTTTCCTCAGAGTGACACGCTGGCACCTAATGGTATCGTGTGGACTTACAAACAGGGTTACCAAGGCATATGTCGTTAAGTCCGTAGGTGCGATTCCCCGTAGCGTGTCACTCTTGGAAGGAAGAATTGCACGAGAGCGTCTTCTGCAAACTTTTGTGGGTGTGTTTCAGATACCTTGTGAAACTGAGTCTGCCGCATGAAAGCTTTTACTTTAGTAAAAAAAGGACAGTGTGTACGTATATATATTTATCACCTCATAGTTACTTTCAAACACACTTGAGACACCAAGGTAAAGCAGGATTTTTGCAAGGCTGTACGACCTCTCAAAGTGAACCCAACTGCTTCAAATGCTCCCCTGATTGGAAATGAAACGATTTTTTTTTGGTGCTACACTGTCCATCAGACGACATCATATGGGCTAAAATTTCGTCTAAAAATCATGACATGTAAATTGGAGCGGGATTTCCAGGGAGGGTTGCTCATACTCTGGGAAGTTTTGCCTATATACTGCTTGCAACAGCTGAAGAAGCAAAAGTAAAGCGGTAAGTTTTTGATTCGCAACGTAGTTCTTTTTTCTCATGACTGTTGTCTTTTTCAGTATTTAGCTCAAGCCCGATATACTTTGAAAATGGTAAGGAATTATAATGAAATATGAAAAGGGTGCTTAAATTTGATTTCTTCTTTCAGCTCCAGAGTCGCCGCCACAAAACTGTGTGTATTATTGGAATACAGTTGTGCAGGTTTAGTTATTATTATTTGATAATATCTTTTCAGCTTACACGCCGGAGTCCGACGAGAGCAGTAAGTTTTTGATTTGCAATGTAGTTCTTTTTCTCATGACTATTGTCTTTTTCAGTATTTAGCTCAAGCCCAACATTTTTTGAAAATGGTAAGGAATTGTAATGGATATGAAAAAGGTGTTTAAATTTGATTTCTTGTTTCAGCTTCAGAGTCGCCACTGCCAATATGTATGTATTATTGGAATATAGACGTATATAGTCGTGTTGTGTATATAGTTGTTACGCCTGTACCACGGCCAACGCCCAAATGTGAGAAAAAGTTATAGGACACGATTACAATAATAAATGAGATTCTCTTTCAGATCATTGGAGTCCGCCACCGCAATGTATGTATTATTGAAATGTATAAGCTGATATTAATTTAGATTCACTTACAGATTACTGGGGTCTGCCACCACAATGTATGTATTAATGAAATGCATAAATTGATATTAATTTAGATTTACTTACAGATTACTGGGGTCTGCCACCACAACATTGTATGTATTACTGAAATACAAGTGTGGTTTCATATAATAACAATAACCGCTTTTTCAGGTCAGTGCTGTGTCCAACGTGAGTTATCGTGTGGTAAGCAATGTGACGACGTTAATTTTATGTTTCCTTTCAGGTTCTGAAATGAAAGAGTTTATCAAAAGTGTTATTGTAAATACATTGAATGAAATATTAACAAATGAACAAATGTATGTTTCCTTTACATGTACTGTCTTGTGTTTCTTCTGTTACAGGTCGTGAAGGTTTTTGGGCTGGGTTTTTCTCGTTCACCTGATTGGCATCACAATTGGCACAATTCCCAGCACAATTGGCTTTGATAAACATATCTCAACTTAATTGGCATTACAATTGGCATTAATAAATATATTTTCACTTGTACTTTTTGTGTATGACCCTTCTTTGCATGTCTCTGCATGTTATAAGCGCGCGGACAACCCTCCGCACACGCGCCGCGCGGGGAAAAATACCCGAACGACGGTGTCGCTGCCCTGGTGGCCATGTTGTAGTTTCACCTCCCCGTAGTCTCTCAACCTAATACTACTACTCACGTTCATATGTCTTTCCGATATTATGAAGGACACATGCAGCAACTATGACAGCCTTTGTTGTCTGTAGGCTCGTCTCAAGCTTTCTGATGAGGCAGCGGAATTTATTTTTTAGCGAGCAATCACACGCTCGATGAGTTGCCTTGTGCGACGGTGAGCATTATTATACCGCTATTCAGCTTCTGTGCGTGGTCTGAGCAGTGGGGTCAGGAGGTGCTCACTCGTAGCATAGCCGTTGTCCCCGAGGAGAGCTCCATGTATTGCCGGTTCGCAATGAAAGCATTTCGTTCATAGCTTATTGAAATAGCTATCTACGACAGCAGTCGAGAGACTTACACCAGAGGAACATATTCTGTGCAGCTCTGACTCTTTCCATATCCTTTAGTCATGTCCACTGCCCCGCCACCGATCAACAGCATTTGTGATGTACTCTTCGGCATAACACACCAGCTGAAAGTGAGCGCCAAACTCAGTTACACCAAGAACATATGGTTCATGCATATTGACGTCAGCTTCTGGAACCTGTCAACCAAAGTGGAGAGAAGTCTTACATGTGTGAGGTTTTACGCCCTACCCTCCCCCCGCTTACCGGCGGGGGGAGGGTAGGGCGTGCGCTTATCATAGCGCATTTTTCAGCCTGGGCCAACTTCTTTCGACATTTTTCCGCCTGGGCCGACTTGCTGTCATTGCTGCAAGGTGCTTACCTGTGTCCCTGTGTTGCAGTTTGTGAAGGTGTAGTGCTATTGCTGGCCACTTCAGTGACCACTGGTGTCGTTGGTTGGGCTACTGTGATGCTACCAGATGGACACAGGATGGGACTGCTGAACAGAACGGGCGTGTTAGTCATTCTGTTGGTAATGACCATGGCAGTAGGTACCACCTCCTGTGATGACAAACTGTTTACAAACCTGGGACCTTCCTGAGTTTCTCCTGCCATGTCTGAGGCTCGTCTGCAGGAAACAAAAAAATGAAAAAGAAAACATTTTTTGTGAAGGAACGCTGTCCTTGTGCGGTATCTTACGGTTCACATTCTGCCGCAGTTGCATCGTCGTCGTAGTCGTTGGTGTCCTTGTGAAATTCTGGCGGTAGAGCCTCCCAAATGGCCTTCCCAGTAAACCACCGATGTCCCATGGACGTCCTGAAAAGATCCCGAAGTCCTGATCCGCGAAAAATGTCCCAATGATGTAAATAAGACGTCATTCGAAACGTCCTAGCGTTGTCTAGCCAGGATGTATTTTAATGATATCGCTGGGACTTCGAAATGGCGTCCCGATCGGATGTTGATTTAGAAGTAGAATACAAACATACTTTCGATGCTCATTATATTTTTGTATCCTTATGATAACGTTCAACAGCGTGCAGCAAGAAACTAAAACAGTGACACTAATTTTTATCCGTGTTACCGAAGTGGCAACACACAAGAATTATTCATCTGAATTTAGAAAGAAACTCCAGACATGCAGCTTAGCAGATGTACCACAGTATCTAGCTTCTGTTTCCTTTTACTGTAGTGCTAATAAAGGTAGTTGGGAAGGCCGAGAAGACCTCGATATCTCTTGCAATATTTCCATGTAGAACGGAACACACACAACTACATCTCCAGATGTGCTTCCCTGCCGGAACGAGAAGACATAACATCATTGAATTGTCGCCACAATTCCAACGAGATCCAAGGACAAATCAGACAGTCAATTCGTTCATTATGTAGCCGTCAGGTACAAGTTCCTCACTGACAGAATCAGGGTTTTTGAAGAGAAGCTATACCTTCGCGACATCATGTTCCACTATGTTGTGTGGCGAAGACCGTACCCACGGAATAAAGAAGCAATTCAATGAATTGGCTTAATGGATATAAATGCTAAACGCTGATTTCCACTTGATTTAATGTAATCCAACATGTTTTGTACACACTGCACCAGTTCAAAGAATGCGAAACCAATTGAAGAAATTGGCCTAGAGTATCAATAAAACAACTTTATTTCTAAGGTTAATAATGAGGAGTTTCGTCGCTAGTGTGGATACCCGAGCCCACTGGCGTAAAATGCGATGAAATGTGCCCCTTCACCATAAGGATCGAAGTCCTGACGTGTGTAAAAAGACCAAAAAAGCTCTCATCACAGAGTGTTGATGGGCTGGATTTCACCAGGGGCCAAGCAATTTTCATAGAGATAGAAAGGGTGAAATTCCAACTGACTAAGGATCTGAGAGAGCGCGGTTCGGGAAGGTTGGTAGCATGGACAAATAAGAAGAATGTGCCCAGGTCCCCTACGGCACCGTAGTGACATCATCGGTCAGAATAGATCAGATATGCATAGAGATTCCAAATGAGCACTGCACATGCCACTTGAGGTGGCGGTTGATACCGCGGCGTCTTTTAGCCATCCAGTGATGGTTTAACCCCATCAGAGCGACATCGCGGTGTTTCGCGATGGGTTCCCGTATCTAATATCTTGGGCTGCAGCGGCGATATCGGGATGCTGTTTCTTGTGACGAATTTCCCTTCCATCCCCCTACGCGTGCAGCTTGCGGCTCGTGAGAAATCCTGGCGGTTGTCCAGATATTTGAAAATTCTAGGCAACCGTCGGTGCTTCTGACACCTTCAAAGTCTTGTAAATCCCGCCCGGACTGTTGGATCGAGACCAAAATTCAGGTCCGGACGGGCCTGGATTAGCTGTGTGATCGCGCAAATCACACAGGAACTGATGTGTAGTGGTTTCGAACTCGTAGGCGGAGACGCGTTAGTAAAATTCGTTTTTTCGAACTTCAGTGCCCTTGTTGGAAAGAAGTTCGCCTCGGACAGGGTTCATACTTGGAGAACCCACTGTTCTCGACGCGGAGCACGTGATAAAATTCACCGCGTCTCTCTAAATTTACCAGTTCTCGAGTTAGAGGATTCCGCGTTCACACTCCTCCCAATACATGGGACAAGCGGCTTCCCCGCCCCCCCCCCCCCCCATAAAAAAGCCCTCCCGTTGCTGCCACATGGTCATGTTTACCTTCGTTATGAAGGTCTAAATGTGCTCTCTCCAACAGCGTTTGTCCCGCAGGCGCGCGATGTTCCGTTATCCCGATATCGGCTTAAGGCGGTGCATCAGAGCCGGCACTTCGTCGTCTACAATCGAGGGATGGCGCAGCGAGCGAAATGGTTCGCGCAGACACCGCTTCACAACATTTTGGCGCTTGCTTGGAAATGTGGTACCGCTGATGTAACGTCTTCTTATTCTGTTATTTTTGTTTTCTCTTTGCGCGCGACGGGTCAAGCGAAATCTTGTGCAAACATATGACCGCTCGTGCTCACCCATGCCAAGTCCAATACTGTAAACACGCATATCGCGCTCAGCCAGACGGAACAATTAGTGGCGCGGCTTTTGAATGCGCACAGGCTGTCCAGCTGTCTCCTGAACTTCTTCGTCGATCTGTTGCTGTTCCGTGCTGTGTTCTTGTCGGGCGAAGGGTTAGTCACCAGTCGTTTCGTGTGATTTCGGCAATGCTTTCGCATATAATAAATGAAATTCCTCGTAACACAAAAAACCTAGGTTGGACACGACGCGGTTGAAACACGTTGGTGTCGGCATGTTATAGCTTACCGACATTACGCGGAAATTGCGAAACGAAGCCGCAACCTGTTTTTGTTATTTTCTGTCACTCTGGGCTTACAAATCTCAGACCACGTTGTGGTGGTACAAAACACTTCATTTACTTGCACAGTCAGCGGAAATGAAATAAAACTGCAAAGAGGCTGCATGACGTTTCCCATATCCTTGGACATCAGTGGAGAAGGAGGAAAAAGGCAAAAGAGAAGAAGAAAAGGGAAGAAAAGCAGGGTAGAGGAGAAAAATGTGTCTGCCTGGACCATACAGCTGCTTGGAACGTAAAGTGCGAATGGAGGTTTCCAGTTTGGTCGTCTGTATAATTCGGGTCCGTTGTGCTCATCCTGGTCGTCACTAACCACGGCCCCAGACTTCACCCAAGCACAGATCAGCATGCCGCGAACTGGGTCTCTGATGTCCCATTCGTCTGGAAGTGACCTTCAGCTCGTGGTTCTGTCAGTCTGGATCTCGGAGTGAGAGCATTTCGTAACAAATTGTCATTGTGAGTGTCATCTTGCCTATCCGCGCAGGAACTTCCAGAAATCCTCTCTAGCTTTCTTTTTCGTCCTCGTCGTGGCTGCCGACATCACGACCTTGTCTCGATTAGCAAAAAGCACACGGCACACTGATTACAATTGTTCTGGCCTGGCGTACTTCCTTCTGTAATCGGGAACTCTAATTCGCATGCTTCGAGGATAGCGAGGGTCAACAAGCTCTAGCAGGAGGCAGTCGCTATAAATTCGCGCAAGGTACACCACCCTTTTCTCGTTCCGCAAGGCGTCGTCCAGTACCTACAACGAAGAGGCAGTACTGACGGTTGGTTATACGTGGAGTTGGCCGTGGATCTGGTACCGGTAGACATGCGTGCACTTCCACAGACCGCACTTACTTCCTCAGTTCCGGTACGTGACTCTGTCCTATACCCTTGCTACGGTCCCCCAGTTGGTCCTGATATTTCACGAATGTTCCGGTCACTATACACGGCATGTTCAGCGCAGCACAGAACTGAGCATGGGCTCAATATCGCGCTCCACTAGAGAGGACTCCCAAAACTACAGCGGTGTTCACGTCCATATGATCTTGTCCGATGCTTGGTGGACGCTCAGTGTCAGCCACACCCTTTAGTCTGTACATTTTGCACTGCAGTGTTAGTTCACTGCGCAATCCTTTTCTGCGTTCAGAAACGACTTTCATGTCCGCAAGTGCACAACAATGGGTGATGGTTTCCGAGCGCCTTGAAGCTACTGAACAGGTGCATTAGTGACAGACAGACGTAACTAAAGCCCACAATATTGACATGTAACTAAAGCCCAAAATACTGACATGTAACTAAAGCACTTGTAGAGGGGCGCATCCTGCATACTCTACCAAAAAAAAAAAAAAAGACGCCGTAAGCCGCTTTCTCCTTTCTTGTTTCCACCGGAGGCTCAGCGACTGCTCTATGGTGTCTTCCTGTAATGCGGCATGCTCCTCCTCTGAGAGCTCAAGCAATTTTTTGTAGTCGATGCATGCCGTCGCGAAGGACGTTGGCTCCATGTCTGGTCTTTGCGCTTGTTCCCCATAGTCAGCAATTCGGCGCTCGGGCTTCTTACGCAGGGCTGGAAGGCTGGCCTTCTTCGCTTTGGTGTTGAGACGGCGCTTGGCCCTTGCCTCTTCACGTGCACTACAACGTTTTTGAAGGCTCAAAGTGTACTTCCCTGGCTTTGTTTGACACATCTCCTTGTGCACACGATGATGCAAACCTTCACGTGAGTTCACTGTTACGGCTGCGGCAAATGCGCGTGTTTGGTAAGACCGCCTCTGACAGAAGTTGATCCGCTTTCCCCCAACAAACTTCGCGATAACGGAATTGAAGTGCTCGGCGGCGTTATTGTCAACATTCATCAACAAGCTGCGAGCATTGCCTGCAACACGACTTAGTGTGATCTCAGTGACTTAGTGACTCAGTGACTAAGTGACTTAGTGACTCAGTGTGATCTCAGTGATCTCCAGTGTGATCTCAGTGCGCAACCCTGTTCTGCACTCATGAATTATTAGCCAGTTTTAGTATACCGTTGGTAACGTCGCCGGTAAGTTACCGTGCCCACCGGAACCAATGACAGCGTGCGTGATACAGAATCTTAGCTGTTGATAGAGTGCGGTAGACGCGGTAACCTACGGTGCTCCCGGTAGCGGTATACTAAAACTCGCTATTTCCATATCTCAAACAGCCAGAAGCTTTCGTGCCTGTCCGCAATGGTTTTGCTTCAAGTGTTTCCTTTATACGATAGCTGACTGGTGCTCTGAATTTTTTCTTGCATTCCTGTTTTTAATACACAATTTCCAATGAAGTGAGGCTGAACGCGATCGTCCCGGCGTTATATGGGGGAATGACATGCCACGTTCATGCCCTCCCCCGCCCCTCCCCCCGAGAAAATAAACATCGATGAATGAACAGCTCATGTATAGTATAGTCCGTTCACGTATTTGCGGCAGGCGTGTGCTCGTGCTCCTGCGTCACAGTCAACGTCGGCTTCGTCGTCCACCTGCACGTGCAGCGGTATAGCATTTCCAGCGCTCAAATTGTTGTGCCTTGTGACGATACCCTCCATGAGAGATGGCAGCACTGCGCTGCCCATTCTGAAGCGGCGTACTCCACGGATGACCATACCTGACAAAAACTCGTGTGCCGAGTCAACGGCTTAACATAGATGAAATCTTTTTGTTGGTATTGGTTCTTGATATGTTTTTCTAGTGCGTGATCGAGCCAGATTTTCGATTTTGGGCGGCTCTATTTTGTAAGCGAGCGGAATCTCGAAATATAGCTTTTCCCAAACCTTTCGACGACGATATAAAAATTTCTGAGTCTAAAACGCAAAATCTGCTTCGATCAGGCACTAGATCTAAGCATCCTCTTCCATTTAAAAGCAGTTGCACGGAGATCAACCGAATTTTCGCGGCGCTACGGGAGTTGAAAAATGTATGGGGATTCCCATAGAGCGTCGGTGGTGATGCACCGCCTTAAGAGCATGACGAGCTGCGAGGCTGGCTAGAGCCACCCTGAAACGCTTCCCACTTTTCGGTGTCGTAAGTCGATTACCCGATGTCCGATTTAGTCGAAATTTTGTGTGCGCGTGCTCTGTTCCCTGCTCTACAACTTTCCAATTGAGACCAGCCGTCGATTTCCAGTGGTTAAGACGTCATTCTCGAAATTCCTGACACCGACCACCGTTCACCGATTTTTGTCCCTGTCTTCAGGCTTGAAGCCCACGGCGGATCGGACTTCCTTTTAATGGGCACACACACTCGACATGGGAAACGCGTAGAAACTTGCCGCATGTTTCTATCCCTCTCGGTTCTCGAGTTAGAACACCGTGGCAACGGCGGCTGTCTGATACATGGGCCTGGGGCATTTTTTTCGATATCGGGTTCTTGCTGGCGTAGGAAGGTGATTGAGATGTGTTTTTGAAGAGGAAAACGTCCTCTTTCCGATAGCGTTGGTCCCGTCTTCGCGCGACTTTCCGTTCCCTTGCTACATTCCGAGGAGCGCCTGGGCGCTGGGGTATGGCCTGGGGTGCAGGTGGCCTTCCTGCCGTTTCTGCGCTGCGGGCGGCGTCCAATTCGCTTGCAAGCACTTGCAAGCTTCGTTGCGTTCGCACGCCTTTTTCTGGCTCCCGTTGTCTCGCGTTCCGTCGTTGCTCTGGTGCCCTGGACTGCTGTGAATGTGTTTTTATACCCTACTAGTGTTGCCTGGGGGTGCTTTTATGTGTGCACCCTGGAAGATTGGTCCAGAAGCCTTGCGATTTCTTATATTAAAGGTTAGTTCTATGTTTGTACGATTCGTGCAACTTTTGTTTGGTATCATTCCTAGCGTGTGGGTTCTATTACTTTATGCTAGCAGTGTGATTATTACCCTTTTGATTCCTATTACCCTATGCTTTATCTTTCAGCGAAGTGTACTCGTGACCCTACCAGCACTTTTCAAGGTGAAGATGCAACATCGTCAGTGGCCCCGTTACTAATGTCTAACCTATGAATTTCAGATACTTTCGACGTATTCATTGCGGTGAACAACGCGGTTGGGACAGCACACTCACGACGTGGGAAGGTCACAGAAATGTTGAAAGACATCAGGTAAGTTACGCTAAAGTGCGTTTCAGAGCTCTTCAGTGACTTGTGTTTACTGCGAAACAGATTGGGCATACGCTTCACCCGTGCAACTTCGTCATGTGCTCCACGGCTTTACGGCTGTGCCACTGTATGTAAAAAATGCTGAGTGATTTTAATAAAGAATTTGCAGGGAAGTACAATGTGTCGCACCTTGTTGACTCTTTTACAGATGTGTGGAAACGTCGTAGCGGATGAATGTGAATTATGGATCTCCAAGTGGCGTCGCCCGCGTCATTTTCAAGATTTTACCCGTTTTGAAGGTACGTAGTGAATGTGCGAGGCATTCACGTTCCTACTACGTGGTTATCCATGCGTTTCCCGTCTTCGCAGGCAATAGGGCTGTTGATAGGGAGAATGCTAGGCTACTGCAGACTGCAACCATAGGCGCTGTGTCTAAAGGTATGCGATACGTCGATGCGTACTTCACAGTGACATTTTGCTGTAGCAGTGTTTTTGAAATTGCATTTCTTGCAGGTTAAGCTCACATGACGCGGCAGGGAAGGGAGTCCGTGGCGAAAAGTGATTATAGCTGAAGCTGGATAGCGTTAATTTTTGCGCACGAAAGGCAAGCTGGACACATCGCAAATCTCCAGTTGTACGAAACACAGTGCAGCATGGTCGTCGGTTATGCCAGTGCTTCAACATATGTTTCAGCGTCGCACTTCAGACATTGCGGGCATATACCCTTAAGTTTTTCCCCTTGTGGACCGATGCTGTGTGTGTTCATGGACATCATGTTTTCAAAGACATGTAAGTTCTCAATAATAATGCGAAAAAAATGCTGGTCATGTTACGCTGTGATATAATACCTGGTGAGGTAATACGATGCTATGACGCTCAGTTTCATACGAAATAAAGTGTTTGATCTAATGTTGCTTGTTTGTGCCACTGATACGCACTGCTGTGCGGTGTTGATGTTATGTTCAGAGAACGCCAGTAAGCCTGGCTAAGGCACGGGAAAAAGGTCCACTAGAGGTCCGTAAAAGGTCGTCATTGACGTACTATGGACTTCCTTGGGACGTGCGCGGATGTTATTTTGGCAGTTCTGAGTACGTCCCAAGTATGTCAAAATTATGTTTCAGGATGTCCTCAGGATGTCTTCATCGTCCTGAGAGTAACATCATGTAGACGTCCTTGGGACATCGGTGCGGACAGCTCAAAATCAGAGCCCCCCGCCAGTGCCGCAGTGCTCCTTGCGATACACTCTAACTTTTTGTTTTGCGGCCAATTTGAGGCGCTTCCATTGTCCCTTGATGGCATCTTCTGATCGCGGGCCAAACGCGGTCATGGCATTGAAGCGTTCGGATATGGCCAGCCACGCATCCTTTTTCTTTCTCAGTGTATATATGTTTGCAGACTTGTCCTCGACAATGCGAAAATACTCCAACACAAGTTTTACACTACATAACGCTTACTTACTACATAACGCTACATAACGCTTGTCGGCAAACTCCCAGTTTTCTGACCTTACTCGCTTCGCTGCCATTTCACGCTCAGGTGTCGTCTGCTATGCAACGATCCTGTAGCATGGCGCATTATCAACGTAAAAACAACAATACGAAGGACACATCTGGTGACAGTAGAAAAATATATGTATTTCGACAAAAATAGGCGGATTTCGTTACCCAAAGTTTAAAGTTGTGCTGACGCAACGCGCACTGTTGTCGTCTGCTACGAAGCCGAGTATCGCGAAATTATGATGGAGCTGCGGGAACTGAACGAACTCGAACAGCTCGGCGATTTTGAAAGCTGCTCATGGACGAGAACTGTCAGATACCGTCTAAATCCCTTTACAACATGGAGCGGTAGCGGTTTCAAGCGCCGATACCGTTTTTCGAAGGACACCGTACGGTTCATTATCGACACGGTGCGGCCTGATCTGTAGGAGAGCGAACTGAACTGTGCGATCGCACCGGAGCTTCAACTGCTTAGCGCGTTGCGATTCTTCGCAAAGGGCTGGTACCAGGACGACGCCTCCGGCCTACACAGATTCAGTCAGCCCGCGCAATCACGAATCGTCCGAAGTGTTGCCGTAGCCCTAGACAGCAGCCGGTCCAATTCATAAGATTTCCGCTCTCCCCAGCTGAGCAAGTAGGGGCAAAGAATAAATTCAAGAGAAGATTTGGCTTGCCATTGACCTTGGGTGTTATAGATGGCTCCCACGTCCGGATTAAAAGCCCTGGCGGACAGACTGCACAGATGTATGTCAACAGGAAAGGGTAACACTCCTTAAATGTGCAGGTACGTTATTCTGGGGAGTAGCAGTGTGCAAAGATGCAAGTGTTGTCCTGAACCAACATGGCTAGCAACACGTTTATGTGCTCAGGAAAACAAGTATTTTAGTTCAATACAGTACAGTTCTCTACAGGTGCATGTCTGACATGTGACTATACTCAATAGTAGTAATATCAGGTTGGGAGAGAAAAACAATGAGAGTTAGCAACAGGGACCCCTGACCCATGGGCCGATCTAACTCGCGTATTTTCCGGCGCGCGCCGGGCGGCGCGTGTGCGGAGGGTTGTCCGCGCGCTTACCGGCGGGGGGGAGGGCTGCACGTGCGCTTATCGTAGCGCATTTTTCAGCCCGAGCCGACTTCTTTCGCCATTTTTCCGCCAGGGCCCACTTCCCTCACATTTTTTCCTCATTACAGCAAGTGCGCGGGGGCGGTTTACATGCAAATGATAGCCATACACAAAAGTACAAGTGAAAATATATTTATTAATGCCAATAGTGCCACTAATTATGCTGTGACTCTGTGTAGAGGAGACAAACCAAGCCAAAAAACCTGAAGCAATAGGATACACGTATCAAAGATTATACTTATTACTGGTATGATGCAATAGCATTGAAGAGTTATCACACATCAAACAATATTTTTTATTAATGGCAATCATACACACAAGTTTTCAATGAATCAGAATTAATATGGAATAGCACATTTCATCAAAGAAGATATTTTTATTCAATGCGACTAGAATCAAAATTACGAGTTTTATTATAAAAAGTCTGAGACGTGAGCCCCATCATTGCAACAGTGGAGTTTTAATTACAAGTTCTGAGAGATGTAACAATTTCGAGCACAATATGAACGCTAAGTTTAATATTCCAACATGGCACAAATTTAATCAGTTTCTTATGAAGTGAATAGTGCAGACATAAGGAAATAATTCGAATCAACACGATCAACAGATATCATTAATTAGGAACCAAACAGACATGTCGTCCAACATGTAGGGAAATAATAGCTAAACAATACCATATCAAAATGAGAAATGGACACCACATTTAATCAAAGAAGATATTCATAATCAGTATGATTACAATCAAAATTACAAGTTGTATTATAAAAAGTCTAATATTCCTATACGCTACCATCATCATTGCAATAGCGGGATTTTAATTACAAGTGCCGATAGATGTATGTAATTAATTGTGAACAGCAGAGACCATGGCAGACCATGGGAAACGAACGACACGACGACAATAACGACACGAACACAAGAGGAAATAAAATCTATAACACTACATTTAATCAAAGAAGATATTCTTAATCAATATGATTACGATCAAAATTACAAGTTTTATTATAACAAGTCTGAGTCGCGATCACTATTATCGCAACACTAATAATTTCCTCATTATCATACATATTATTAAGTGTTTTAAGTAATTTTGAGCACATGAGCCCAACATGGCACCGCTTTTAATTAATCAATTTTAATAGCGCAGACGTAAGGAAATAAGAAACAACACAATCATCAGATAGCATTAATAGAGAGCCAAACCTGCACATCATCCAACACATAAACAACAGTAACAGGCAGGAAAATAATAGCGAAACAATATCACAAAACGATAAACATTACAAATTTAATACTGTGATTAGCACAGGCTTAGCGAACACCCTAAGCGGTGCCACGTAAACAACACAGGAGAATAATCTATCATTTTAACTATCATAAATCACCCTCGTGACTTAATCTAATCGAACACTATAAAATTTTCATTATAACAGACATTACAAACCTTACTTTGTTTTATGAATCCAACACAGAAAATAGATATGTTAAAAATGAATTTCACCCCATAGCACGCTCCTAGCCAACAACCAGCTCTAATGATATCTGCTCTGATTTGTTGAATACGGGAGGCGTAAACCTGTTTTGTGATAGTTATGAACACTTCGGGCACATTAGGGAATCTAAGTTTCATGTTCCAACATTACACAACTTTTACATTTACACAACATTACAACAATTTCTTATTAAGTGAATAGCATAGATGTAAGGAAATAATGAGAAACAATAGAATCAACAGATAGCATTAGTAAAGAGCCAAACCTGCACATCATCCAACACTTACACAACAGACACATGCAGGAAAATAATAGCGAAACAATCTATCAAAACGAGATATATTACAAATTTAATACTGTGACTGGCACAGCTTAATACCGAAGAACAGAGGAACACTCTAAGTGGCGCCACGTAAACAACAACAGAGGAAAATATTCTATCATAGAACCATCATAAAATCATCTTCATGACTTATTCTGATCGAACACTATACAATTTTCATTCTAACGAACGCTACAAACCTTACTTTGACGGAGGCATCCAACACACAGGTACGGTATGATGTGAGAGGATCTCGATTTTTCTTCAAAGCCCGGTGAGATTATCATTCTATCTATACGACCAAAGCGAAGCAACTGCGCATGCTTTATCACTCAAAGGGTTGTGGAGACACTATTTCTTCTTTTAGCAAACGCGACGCTCTTAAAGTCAGATTAGATCCCAGGCAGCACAAACCCTCGGGAAAAGAATGGGAACGCAATGGGGGCTTCGGCTCATGAACGGGCGATAGTGACCGACTGGTTCCCAGCGGTATGGGAACTGAGGAGGTAGAACATAAGAGAAGATAAGGTAGTCCCCCGACGGTGCCCTGATCATTTCCCGCTCTGGTCTCCTTTTGGTCATGTAAACAATAATATAGGATCGCTCCCCGATGCTGCTCTGATCATTTCCCGGTCTGGACTGACCTTGGTCATGTGACCAAAATATAGGATCGCTCCCCGATGCTGATCTGATCACTTCACGATAATCGGTCACATGACCGGGGTGCAGCAACGGATTTCTCTTCCCAGACTGTCAGGCGCCGAGTGATGCAATCACGTAACCGACAGTTTCAAATCTGGCCAATGATGTTCCTCGATCATCCAGCCGTGTTTGCACTCTAGGAGTCCCCGTCGCTCTCGCTGCGAGGAACGAATGTATCCGGCCGTGCTTCCGAAACTTTCGACGAATTCCAACATTTTTAAGGGATTCATCGAGTGGTAAGTGCTATTTCTTTTTGTGGTATTCCTCGCATTGATAAACGTTACTCATACATGCTTTTCAACATAAGTGACACCGTTCTAGAAGGCTTCTCTCGAAACTTAGCAGCGCAGCATCGCATAGTTTCGATTTCAGTGATCCATTGTCGTTTATGCGTTGCTTTTAGGATAATGGACTCCGTTTTGGCAAAAATATGGTTCAGAAAAGTGTGGAATCGTATGTATTGTGTATCTGACATCAAACGAAATATAACCATTTCTCAGGACGACTGCGTACTGCAGCTGTGCTTTCCATCTCCTGCGTGCGTACAAAACTGGAATGCTGGAGGATTTCAGCTCAAGGTTCGTTTTTGTAGTCATTCTAAATAAAAAGAAAAAAAAAGCAACCTCCGAAGTGAATAAATTATTCCGCTTTAATCCGTTTGCGTAATGTGATCGACGCATGATATGTCAATTTGTTTGAAACTGTGAGTGAATGAAAGCTATCCTGGTCTTTCATTCAGAATATCATGCTGGACCACAACCAGAGCGTGCTTAAAGATTTGAATGCCTTGATGAAGGTATCACCGAAGTGCCCACCACCAGATCTCTGCCTCAGAGCCAGTGATGATGGTCAAGATTTTTCTAGCGGATCGTGTCATGTCATGCTGAAAACTGTAAGTTTAGCTATTTGGTCTGTATTCAATAACGTGTGCATCTTGTGGTGTGGTGTACTTTTCTCAGTGTAACCCTGACCTCAAGCTATCTTCCACTTTCAGAATCCACCCCGCGCTTCGGTTACAACACTATGAACCTATCGCGCTGTGATGCTTGCTTGAAAGGAATACAATGTGGTATGCTGTGTTATTTTTCTTAAAAGGACTTCCGGTATCCATAATAAGAGGCCTTCGTAGCAAGAAAGCCATAAGAAAAGGCATCTTCTTGGTACATTAGTGTTTCTCCTAAAGACAAGGGTACGAGTCACACTACATGTGCCATACTGCACTCTCAGAAAAAAGGGTGGAGCAATCAGACCTTTTAGGAGGTAATAGTTGTCGCATACGTTGTGCCTAAAAGGTTGCAAAGTTCTACCTGCTACCTCACTCTCTGCCACGAATAATACGGTTACCGCTTCTGATTCGGTGAGCGAGGGGGCGTACACCTTTTTGTTGTAATTTGGATGGATGATAATTTCTTTTACCACCTTTTTACACCCCTTATCAGACGCTATGTTGGCTTAGGAGGTAACTAGGGAAGTTACCACCTCCTCACACCTTTTTTCTTAGATTGTGGTTCCCAAAGTGTTTTCTTAAAGAAGGTATAGAACGATCATGACACATGTAGTACGGATTCTCAAGTTGTTCACGTGTTCCATGTTGTTAGGCGTAAGTCACAACATCAGCTGGTGCAACTCGTTGCCAGTAACTCGATACTGTAATCAGGCTACTCGACTTAGCTATTTTCAGTAACTTTTTGCATAGCTCTTTGCTTTTGAGCTCCAGTAACTTCTTGAGGAGCTCGTTCGTTTCCCTTTTTCTTTTGTTTCGGCGGTGGGGGGTTAAGTTCGTCCAAGTAACTTGAAGAAAGTTCAAAGTTGCTTTTGTTCGATTCTGGTCTACAAACATCGCAGGCTGAGTCCTCCCCCCATGACTTGAGATGAAAGATGGTATGTGCACGGCGCGACTAACTCCCGTTGTTACACGGTGAATGTTACAAATCATGTTTTAGCCGAGCATTAGGAAGCTCAGGTATCGCGCATCTTAACGATAAGCAGTGTATTGATAATGATAGAGGGCATTGAGTAGCAGGATTAAAACTTGGCACGGTTCTACGATATGTATGCAGGGGACAACTCGTAGAGCATAAACTTGCTTTGTGCTCTTTTTTCATGTGCCTTATTATGATCAAAATCATCAAATCCCTCCCTAAAGAAGCCTATAAATGTAGGCTTCTTTTGTCGTAGCAGATATTGATATCATTTTTGTATATCAAGACTATTTTGAAACGTCTTGAATCGTCCATTGTGACAGTACGGTCTGTATTAACCATTTAGACAGATCAAGAGCTGAAAAGTATATATATTGAGTAGAAAATAACTTGAACGTAACCTGTTACATTTCTAAAGTAGCTTAGGAACTTGACGTCAATTTTCATTACGTTTTATTACATGTAACTGCGTTTGAAATTTAGTTACGGGCCGGTTTCACGTCAGTTCAGGCAGGGAGGTCCCATCGACCTCCTGGGTCTTCAGTATTGTTTATATTTACAAGCCTCATCGTATATTATCAACATTTTTGCCGAATAGCTTTCGTGCAAAAAAATCTAGAAAATCCGGCCCTGAATTCGGATGTTTCAGTTTTGCCGTGTTTGCACGCGTATACCTCCCGAGTGTTAAGAGATATTGTTGTGAAATTTTTTATGCTGCTTTATTATGCCTACAGGCCAGCTGTCAGAGAGCAAATTTTAGCGCGCAGGTGCAACGCTGTGTGCTATAAAAAATGGCGAACATGCCCTCTCGCGCACTTTTGTCCTAATTTCGACGCCTGATATCTCTGGCTATAGATGTCCTTGATTGCAATGCACTCAGCTTTGAATGCTGTTTCATCTGATATATCTATCCTGCATATACTTCCTAGCGGCATGTGCTGAAATAGGCAAATGTTTAGGCATATTTCGAAATAAACATGGATTTTGCGCGTGTATTTCTCAAAAAGGTCCCACTTGATTGTGTATATATTTTGCAGGGATATGGCCCGATGGCCTTTTATTTAACGCAAAAACTTCTTCTCCAAAGGCGTATACTGCTTATTAGCGCGTTAACACGCGGCCCCACTGCGTACGAACGTGCCGGAGATATCTACAGCCAGAGCAAGAAGCGTCGAAGTTTGAACAAAACTGCGCGACAGAGCATGTTCGCCGCTTTTCATACGATACAGTGTTGCACCTGTGCGCCTAAATTTGCGCTCGGAGTGCTGGCAGGTAGGTATACTACAGCACAAAAAAATTGCACTACGGTATCTTTTAAAACCCAGGATGTATACCCGTGCAAACACGGCAAAATTGCAACAATCGAATTGAGGGCTGGATTTCTCGATTTTTTGCACGGAAAGTATTCGAATGATTAATTTTACCAATGTTGATCATCAGTTCAGTTCAGTTCAAATGTTTTATTTTACAGCTTGTACAGAGGTAATTCCATACAAAATGGAGTAACGAAATTGAATGCATTATACGGCACGATTTAGAAGGATCAGACGCCATAGGCGTGGAATTCGGATCCAGTATTGTATGCATACAACTCAAGCTGACACACGAGAGTGATCGCTAGGAAACACAAAAGAAAAAAATAATTAGTATTACAAACGACTCATACAGGACCAGGACCTTTCGATCAAAGAAGAAAACACCATGAAGAGTGTTTTCTTCTTTGAAGAAGATATGAAGAATATCAACAACATGAAGAGTCAACACCTGATATGTAAAGCACCAACGACAATTACACAGCGCTTTCACCCATGAAATAATCATGAATCATCTTCCTGAGAACCACTAACGAATTACAAGTATGAATATAAGGTGGAAGCGAGTTCCAAACTTTGGCCGCAAAATACTGGAACGAAAAGTAGCCATAGTTGGTTCGAATGCTAGGCAAAGTCAAGACAAATGATCCCTGATTCCTTAATGGGATTACGCAGGTCTTGGCCTGTACACTTACAAACGGTACGCAAATTAGACTGGGCCGCAGTTTGAAAACAATTACACACAATCTACGCATAAGCAAAACCTGAAACGACGGTATTGAAAAGATGATATACAAAAGAGACACTTTCTTGAGGCGATAGCGATAACATGGCACGAAGCGCCTTATTCTGGGCTATGCGCACTGGATGTGTCGTGGACCGGTATGTCAATGCATAACATTCAATGCCATAAGGTATATAACTTTGAATATGTGACATGTATACTGTTCTGAGAACTGATAAGGGAAAGAGATATCGAAGTTTGACAATAGTATATATACCTGAATATATATTTTTGACAGATGTGCGAAATATGTTCATGCCATGAGAGATGTTCATCAAACACTAAGCCTAACAGTTTAACTGACGAACGTCTCTCAATGATATTTGCACCTAGGGCCAGAGATATGCGTGTGGTCGAATGTGCACTTGTGGTGGCTTAAATAAGACATTGGATGATTTGGCTGGGCTGACTACGAGTTGATTGTAAGTTAACCAGGTGTTTAACCTTAAAAGAACGCTATTAGCTTTTGCATACAAGTCCACAACGTCATGACTCTCAACAAAGATTGATGTGTCATCTGCATATAAGATTGTTTGAGAGTTAAGGTATGAAGCCAAGTCGTTTATGTAAACAAGAAATAAAAACGGTCCCAAAATGTATCCTTGTGGAATACCAGTAGAATTGGACCCAAGAAATGAAGACGTTTTCCCGAGTTGTACAAATTGTCTTCGATTCCGGAGATAATTACGTATTAAACTGTGAGCGACGCCACGGACTCCGTAGCGTTCCAATTTTATGCACAATAGAGAATGATCTATAGTGTCGAACGCTTTTTTAAGATCCACAAAAGCACCCATGGTTAACAATTTTGATTCTATATTACGTTTAATCAGTTCACTAATGGAGAGGGCAGCCAATTCCGTTGATTTATTTCTACGGAATCCAAACTGAAAGTTTGGTAATAAATTGTGTTTCTGAAAAAAGTCATCAAGTCTAGTAAGCAGTAGACGTTCAAATATTTTAGCAAGTGTGGGCATTGCAAGATAGATATTGGCCTATAATTCTCCGGTTGTACTCTACTACCTTTTTTAAAAATAGGGCAGACCTTGGAAATTTTTAGTTCATCAGGAAAACATCCTTCGCTTATCAGCTCATTAAAAATACACAACAAGGGTTCAGATATCAAGCATACTGTGTTCTTGAGAAAGGAAACCGATATCTTATCGTACCCCACAGCTGCGGTTTGTTTCAGTCTCTGAATGACTGATTCGACTTCGCCGGGACAAGAAGGTGAAAAGAAACACGTGTATTCGTTGTGGGATGGCAAAATATTGTAATGCCTTTCATTATCGCCAGCAACTACCGGTGAAACAACACTTAAAGGGTCTCTGACCAGAACCTGGTCAATGTCTTTGTTTGTATGGATAACGAACCTACATGGTGCCTCCAAGTTACAACTGAAACGTTTCGTCTCTGCGGAGCCGCCAACTATTCCAAACAAGGAGCCGAAAAGCGGTTTCGATATCTGCCCTCAACTCGTGCGATCAGCGCAAAACTCTAGCTATTATGCAGTGGTTTTCCCATGTGTATGACGTCAAACGCCCGCGACGTTTATTGGTGGAAAGTCCACACCGGAAGTTCGGATGGTTTCCGCAACTTCCGTATTGCTGTGTGCTTTTTCAATATGGACGCGGAAGCACAGCGGAGTCGAGAAGTCAGCTTTTCAGCTACCTTTCAGCAGCTGAGAGGCACCTGCTACGTGCAGCAGAGTTTGGAGGCCTTGCTTTTGAAATGTTGAGCCGCGAATCGACTTCAGCATGAAGAGGAAGTTCCAACGACAGACTGTTAGATGAGCTTTCAGCATCCATCACGATGAAGCACATGAACAGTTTGTGTAAATTTCATGTTTGACGGCGCCGTGTAAAGGGGGCGGAGTGGTTCATTGCATAATAATGCCGAAAGAAGTCGAGTGCTTATGTTGCAAGGAGCTGCTCCTAAAGTAGCATATTTAGAACTTCGAGGGCAGCACGAACCTAGCGCTCATATTCACAAGTAAGAAGCGTACGTGTCTCGTGCACAATCATGCTGGTTGGTTTCAATACAAAATAGTTTTTCTGAACTTTTCGTTATTGTTCGTCACTTATTCAGAAAGAGTGCAGCTGAATTAATACTCGGCGTCCTACTAGCTTTAGCTTTGTTCAAAGCTTGCGTGTCTCATACAGGAAATAGATACGTACACTACATACCAACAGTTCGTGAGATGGATGTTGCACAGACTTGAAAAAAACAAGAGAATCGTTATACCAGTCTGCGCGGTGAACAGGATACCCAAAGCCTTTCCCATAGTAACTACTACATGCTTTAAATACCCAAGATACTAGGTGGAAGTACCCCCTACAGGGGGTGCCCTTGCAATTTCAGCTGTAGACACATGTCTGTAATGATGCAACTATAATAATGACCCCCCCTTCCCCCCGAACTTTTTTCAACACTCCTCCATGCTTGGGATTCTGGATAAACCACTGTGCTGACCCCTGACACAAAACACCATCTCATCAGCCTGCTCCGCCTAGTAAGAATTACATTGGGCTTTCAATTCCACCACAGACACAAATCCAATCCTGTCCTGACGCATCCTTTTGTCCACCCATTCAGTCAATATGTCGTAAGTGTTGTTCGAACTCTTACTGTCGGATAGCACCCAAATAGTATTGTTTAAGCACCTCAAGTATGTTAATGATCGTCATGTGGAAGTAAATCACACTGTTATGCAGGTTACCCTGTGCGTGACCTCGGTTCCTGCTCTCAGTCCTCCAGAAGTGCTCACTACACAAGTTGACTATCGAAAACCTCTATCTTCCATGCATGATGTAAAACCCCAGTTCGCTTGCTTCCTAGCCATGTTTTTATTCTCAATTTTCCTTTTGTGTGCAAAGTGCACACCCAGTTCGAGTAGGATGTAGACCTTGAGGAACCAAGCTTTGTATCTTGGGCTGCTCAAATACTCAAATAGGCATGTTTTAGTCGAAGATGATGTAACATGAAATGTGGTTCATATAGTTTATTGTGGCACTTAGATAATATCTTCATAATATGTCTGCAGAGATTGCTCCAAAATAGCATATGTGATGCAGCGTTATACATTATTGGGCTTCTGGGAAAAATCATGATTCACCTGATACAGACGGCAGCCTTTGTAACGGTGTCTGACATATTTTTAGCAGCCACTGTTTTAAAATATGCATTAAAAATGCTCCAACTATGAAAGTATCACGAAGTTCTTCATTTCATTTGTTTACTTAAAGACCCTTGTGAAGTGACTTACATAAATGTGGGAGGTTTTTTATGCAAAAAAGACAAATATCAAAATGATGCAAACAAAATTCGTTCACTCACCACAAAGAAATTCATTCGATCTGAAAACGATCATAGCACTTGGAAATAAATGACGATACATTTTGTTCGGATGCTATGTGGGCAGGAACGTCATTCCAGTTTGACACCATCAGCTGGTGCGGAGAGTAGAGGAATTTTTTTGTTTGTGTAGGTGGAGCAAGTACTTTGTGGGAGTCATCAAGTCTTGGAAGTAACTTGTGAGGATATTGACAGTAAGTGGGGTGGGGAGGAGTGTGACTGTAATATAACCTATGAAAGAATGCCAGGCCTGATACCTTTCATCTGGTAATCAAAGGAGTAAGAAAGAGTTTGGCTTTAATGGCTGAGACGCTGGAAAAAGGATGATAATCACGAGCAACAAACCGTGCGGTTCTGTACAAATTCTACTTTGTCGATTAAGAGATGTTGGGATGGGTTCCAGATTGCAGAGGCATATTCCACTTCTTTTGAACATGGCAGTTGATGTTCTGAGACTGGAACACATAGAAAAGGCAAATACATACAAAGCATCAAGTGCCTAAGAAATGAATGATGAAAGAAGGCAGTCACTGGAAAGGTTAGCCAGTAGTAGGACTTGAACCCACATCCTCTGTATTACCGATCCAGGGCCCTTACCAATTCAGCTAAGCTAACACGCCTCTCCAGTGACTTCCAAGGGTGCAGATGTACCCTAGGAATAGGTTTATGGCAGGAGAACATTAGTCACTGTTATTATTTAGGTATAGCTCTCTGTCTAGTATGATCACCGCAGAGCACATTTACAGGAACTCACAGGCACAAAACTTGCATAATAAATATGTAATAACCTCAAACAGCTATTATATATAATAACTGGGACATGGAACTCCAATGGCAGATGGTCTGGCAGTGCAACACAGGTAATCTTGCCATCACTATATTTTTCCCAAAGTGCTGAAAATAAATCGATAGAATTACTGCAGTGAACTGCTCAATTTTTCACCTCAGATATATTTTTAGCACTCTGTCTTTCATGTTTCAAAATATACATGCATCGAACCTGCAGAAGCTTGTGTGTGTAAGTAGAGTCACACATCTCATGTGCAACAGGCAGGTCTAAGTTGTATTGAGGTATGTCAATTCCTTACGCGTGCTCACCACCTGTAGATTCCTTTAAAGGGAACAAAAAAACTTTTGGTTAGTAACAACTTCACGCTATATACCACATTTATAAAAGAAATTGGTCCCGTACCTGACGGACAACTGTAATGACCATTGCCAGATGTCTTCCTCTCCTGTTCCTTCCACTTCCATGAAGTCATCACCCTAACATTGTTAAAAAAGCCATATAAATGCGATAACTGAGATATTACTACTACGAGCATACAGCAAATCACAACCACATAAATAAAATACACAATTTCACCGAGCTGTCCACATTTTCACACACACACACACACACAAATACATAACAGAGTGGACTGTCTCCAATAACACTTCAACAAGTTTGTGTAACTCTGTTTTGAAACTGGACACAGGAAGGCCATTTCCAATCAGCTGAAAAAAATTGTTCGGAAGAGGAACAGTTTCTGCTGATTTCTGTAGTTGGTCCGTAGCAGTGGAACCTTGTAAGGTGGTACAGTGATAGATTTCATACCGTAATGGCAAGTGTTTGGGATGGCGCTAAAAGATCCTGAATTTGCAAGGCAATTTTGTGTAAATGTCTGATTTCCAAGTGAACGCTTTGTCTACTGTATTTTGCATGTCTTGAAGGAGCTGAGGGGCTGGATGGATGGATTGTAGTGGCACCCCTGCTGGGCCTCTTTGCAACGAGGGTCCAGCACATTGCACCTGTAGACAACCTGTAGACATGGTTGTCGTATACCAGGCATTCTTTCTTTCTTTTTTTGTGCACTGCAATTTTATCGTAGTTGTCCTCTGTGGTGTTTCCCCAGATTAGACAACAATAGTACAGCTTGGGGTAAACTAAGGATTTCAACTGCGTTGGCTTAGAATCCAGAACCCTTCTTTACTATGTGCAGTATGCTGCATATTATAAGGAAAACAAATAGAAGAAAACTTGTACCTGATCCCTGCCTTGTATTTCCAACATTTGGTTCCACATCTTGTCCAAGGAAGTCATGAACTACATTGGTGCACACTGCTGTGACAATTATAATGTTACATCTAGATGCTGAATACACAGCTTCATTTTACGTACTGTGAATGTTGCTTACTGCATTGGCATGGCTGCATTCAACAACACTCAGAATTGTACAGTAATCTTTTGATTTAGTGCGTAAACTTCAATTTGCTTTAATCCGTATTTTTCTTTGTTGCGTAAATGGTCTCCTAACATCTGCATGCCACAACGTAATTCTCACAAGGAGAGTAATCACTGTATAAATTATACAGAAGACACTAACCTCGTCACGTCCAGATGCAACAGTCTTGGAAGATAGATTCAAGGAAAGCACTGCGGACTGCTGTAGGCGGAGGTTCTTTGTACTCAAACTGAGGGGTCCGTCTCATAGTCTGCATTCTTCAAATACAATTGGCAAAATCCGCCGCGGTATATATTATCCTGCCGCTGCGGTTGAACGCGCAGTATCGTACGGAACTCAATGCCCGCCGAGAAATCTCGCTTTGACGACACTACCGAGGCACGTCAAATGAAGTAAGGGCTGTACCTCGATAAATTGGTCGTTGTTCCAAAAGATATAAATAAAGAAAACTTGGAAATACACACACTACGCTGACGCAGTGAAATAGCGCGCTGGATCCCGAAAGTCGTCGTAGCTCGTAGCCTCGTAGCTCCTCTTTCTACGGAAGTCGCTAATTGGATTATCGCAGTTATAAAACAGGTCGTAGATTTCGAAGTATATACATACTTTTTATTTCCAGACATTGTGACAACAGTATATCGGCGTAAAAATGTTGGTTCTTGCTGAAAGTTGTTGTTGGAGTGCTCGATCACGTGACGGCATTCTGCGCGCTGATTGCATGGGCGATTGACGTCATCCCAGTGGGATGACCAGATGAGTTTTCTATATATGCGTACGTCTTCTTGGTTTGACGCTAGGTGTGCCAGCGTCGGCGTGAACCGCGATGTTCAAAATTCGAGTTTACGAAAACTACGAGGTGTTGAGGCATGAATTTTCGTATATGAAGTTGTTTTTGTGTCACTGAGGGTCCGAAGTTGCAGTTCGTCCTGGGTCCGAAGTTGCAGTTCGTCCTGTTTTGTGTGTGCCTTTTGTCTGTGTTTCTGGCTGCGGCGGTGTGAACTTGACATGTTTTTGTGTATTCTATCGGTAGCCACTGCGGAAAAGGCTCTCCAGCTTCTGGTCAGAGACCCTTTAAGAAATGTTTGTTCAATATATTGCATATAGCTTTCTGATTACTAGTTTGGGTTCCGGTGTCATCCATTATCTTTAAGACAGCAGAAGTTGGCTTCACCTTCCCCAATGCACTATTGATAAGATTCCACGATTGTCGTGGATTTCCAAACGCGGCAGAAAATTTTTGTCGAAAATAATTTCTCTTTGACACGCGTAGTAATTTCGTCGTCAGATTCCGATATCTTATGTACCGTTCTTTTATTCTCAAATTATCAGGATTATTGCGCACCTTTTGATACATATTAGCGCGATGGTTTATGGATCGCAACAACCCAAGCAGCACAATGTACCGGAAGTCGAGTGCAATAGGGGTGGACGGTATGTGTCCTATCAATGTGCTTTAGCTTCACCAGTTCGTTCAAGGTCTTCCACCTACCCGTCCACCCCTATTGCACTCGACTTTCAGTACACTGTGCTGCTTGGGAAGGCAGCCGTAACCCATGGCTTACGTCTTATCTGTCTCCGAGATCGCAAAATGGTTCTAGATGATGCGTCAACACATTTGAGGAGCACTTTGTGGAATTTACTAAACTTATCAGCAGCGGAAATGTCAGTGTTTACAAAAGACCAATCCACACCACCCAGGATTGTTCTTGCCACATCAAAGTCGCAGATTTGGGAACGAGTCACTTGTTCTGTGATAACATGAAACGATAACAATCCAACAGCAAAGATGATATCATGATCCGTCATATCGCACGGTACCACCCCAGCTTTGAAAACAGTCGCGTTCAAATTCGACATGACATGATCTATTAAGGTGCCGCTGCAGTCAGCCGGAGTACGAGTGGGCTCTCGGATCCACTGATCCATACCATTCGCAAGCAAAGTATGCAAGTACTCACTGGACTGACTATGTTGAAGCATGTTGATGTTAATGTCACCCATTATTATAATGTTGTAATGGGAGAGAAGGAGACCACTTAGAGCTTGGTCTAGTTTTACAAGAAAGTCAGTCACGCTACACTGGGGCGACTTCAATTATAACGTATTTACCCTTAAATGATAATGAGTCAGGACTAAAAAATTCAGAAGAGACCCCCACAAAAATAGATTCGCAGAAATCGCACTCAATTATAATGTCTCTCTCAGCCTGTACGGCAACACCTCATTCACAAGTAGCGCTACTCCACTATGGCAACCGACTGTGCGACTGGAAAATTCTGTGTTATAACCTTGAAATGAGTAGTATACTTCATTATCCTTTCTCAACCAAGTTTCAGAAAGCCCAACTACAGTTATGCGATTTTCTGTTGATGTAATTAATGAACATAGTTCATCGTAATGTTTATTTAAACAACGCACATTTAGATCAAACAAAGAAAATGTGTTAAGCAAATATATCTCGTCTAGGTCCTGCAGAGAGAAATATGGAGCAGAAATACTGATCGCTCACAAAAACGAAAGGTGCTGTCACCGTCTCAGCCCTACGACATAAAATTGATATCTTCCTTGGTTTTGATCTGTAGAACTGGAGAGTCATCAGATTTCCTGGCATAAATATTTCCTTTGTTTGTCCACAGATGCTTCGAGTTTATCTTTTTTCATGCTACCGCAGCGCCCATCAGTTGTTTATTTGACGGTGACAAATGTTCATTGATAAATATTTTGGCAGCACCAGATAGTCCCAAGGACGAACAAGTTAACTTCTGCTTCCTGCCCTTACAGAGCAATTCGTCCCTCTTCGTTCGAGAAATCATGCGAACGATAATATTTTCCTGATCAGGTCGCCGTGGTGGAACGCGGTGACAGATGTCAATGTCCGCATTCTCTAACTTCATTCCCAATATCTCAGCAATCTTTTTCACAACATCAGCTGTACCGGGTGCATCCTTCGGTACTCCTTTGATTTCAAGGTTGTTTAATGCTGGTACTGTTCTAAAGCAGATAGTTCCTGTTGCGTCCTCTGAACACATTTCTTCAGCTCGACGATTTCAGGTTTTAAATCATTCACCTCAGAACGCAAGGCATTAAGCAAGGCATCACCTGCGATGAGCGTCTAAATATATATAAAAAATCATGAAAATTCAGGAGGTCCATGGGACCTCCCTGTCTGAGCTAACGTGGAACCGGCCTACAATTATGTTCTGGCTAACCTTTTCAGTGACTTCCATCTTTCAACAGTCTAACTTAACTGGCAACGAGTTCCAACTTCTATCTCTGTTCCATATAACCTGTGTTAAGTGAATATTTGTGAAGTAAGTACTACATATGCGGGACTGGTGGTTATATACTTTCAATGTAACACACATCATTGCTGGTGAAGTGATGCATTAAAGACCCATGTATATTGTGGCTATGATGCAGTAAAGAGTTTTATTGATTTTGTTTTTAGAAATCGCGCAAATTAACTCTTGTTTGGGGGGTAGGAGGTACCCGTAAGTGTGCATTGGCTGTACCTCGGGAAATCGTTGGGGTACGATACAGGCTGCCGATAACGGACCATTAACATCCCCGTGTTGCAAGCCGTATGCCCGACTATGGTCGGGAGCCGACCCGGTCGGGTCGGTCGCCGCCTGCGCACCGACAATGGGTCTTCGCGCTGTGCTGCCTGGGATAGTACAAAGGCGATATATTTTATTGTACATCGCAAATAGACGTAGGCATTATTCACGGGGATCACAATCGTTTCACATCCTTTCCTTGAAACGAAAGTCTTTCATCAAAGTGGATGACAAGTCAGCTAAGTTTGTACAGAGGCGATATTTTTTTTATTGAGAACGTAGAGAAAGTCAAAATTATTCAATGATTGCAACAATACTCAATCAAAAACGAGAAACAAATTTAATTACATATTTTTTTTAATATCTTGCAACAGAAAGTTCTATATAGATGAACCACACAGAAATATCAAACGTGAAATGCAACTGAGAAATATGAGGCATTCTCATCTCAGAGATTATTTTTAGTAATGTCAATCGGGTGAATACCTGAAACAAAGTCAAAACAATATTTAATTGAGAGAAATCATTTCTAAGCAAGCAGCATGAATACACCACAGAATATGTACAGAAACTTGTCATTTTCAATGAATAAACAGGATCAACTAGTGGATTCAAGCGATAAAGTGAGTGATGGAAGATGGCGACCCCAACACCAACATCAAGTTAGGGAAGGGAGCATTTGTCTAGCGCGGTCTTGTACATAGAATCATTGAGGTCATTCAGTTTTTTTTACTCATCGTATGTTTTTGTAAATCAATTTCCATAATTCTCATGGCAGATAGATATTAATAACATTCTAAACCAGATAGCATAATACATTTTTAAATAATAAAATTAGCATAGATATGCTTTTAATTAAGTGTAGAGGCACACTCGGAAACAGAACAGACAATTGCTCTACATTGAAGCGATGGACGGATTTTGTACTCGTTACCCTAAGTCATGGGAAGATGTGATAAAAAACTGATTCGAAAAGGAAGAGCCGTGAAACGATTCCATTATCACTGCATTTCAATACGTCCTAGACATGATCGTATTTGCAGATATGGTACAAACTACAGAATTGAATTGGTGCAAGAATTTGTATGCCGAATCTACAATAGTTATAAAAATACCTGCACGTCAGCACATCAACATGAAGGGCCACTGGGATTGATGGCGGAGTTTTTGAGGTTTGCTAATGAAGAATTGCAATATTCTAAACCAGATGTAATTGTAATCATTGCATTGAGCATTGTATTCATCGAGAAAGCAATGAGATCAAATTATGATATACAAGCGGTCTATATCGCACGATTAATTACGGATTTGTTGAAATTACACCTAACTATTGAGATGAAAAGTACGTAAAAAAATCTTATCACATGATATGTTCCACTAACACGACTACGCAATTATCCTCTTCTACCACTTCTTGCAACGATGTCGAATGAGCAGAAGTTCAATATTGTTGTACAATGTCTGATGTATCATCACTTATTGAAACTAAACGAACATATCAACTGCGGTGGACCACCGGACGATTTTCATCTAATACTCTCTTGTACGCCATTCAGGAATCTTCAGACAAAGAAAGGAAAGATCAATAAGGAGATTGTGCAAGTTCGTCGCAACAAAGTGCAAGTTGCTGAAGCGTTACAAATGCGGCGACAACGTGTCGATTGCATTAATCAATGCTGGATTCAAGCGACCAATAATAGGACATCATTATATAATGCATTCTGAATTCATCAATCAAGACAACAAACGAAAACTTCAGAGTTCGGAATAGGACAGTTGTAATTTATCGAAATAAACAAACGTATAAGTGAAATAATAAATGTAATCTGTGTCATCAATATAATGAATTCTATGTAATGCAACGAAAACAGTTTGTATTTAGCATGGTTAGATTGAGAACAATAATTGCCCAGGAAACGAATATTCCACACTATGTGCAAGGATTCTCATATGGAATCAGAGCTGACCATCAAATAGGTTTTACCCGAGTACACTCTGTACAACTTCCGAATGATAGAATTGCCGGAGAAGGATCGGTCATTGAAATTTAAAGGCATGATACGCGTACATCAGTCTTTGTATACAAAAGAGGATGACTAATCTGTTTTGAAAACTTATCATATTTCATGCATTAAATTCCACAGAGCATGTATATTTCTCACACAGTTGGACTAGCCCTCTTATGCATGAGCAAACGACAAATGTATAATTGAAAGTATGTCTATAACATCTTTTGACAATATATGTTGAAAGGAATCTCTTATCAAATGCCGCGATGCATATGAAGGATTTTAGAAGCATAACGTGCAGGCGAAGTCCACATTTCTAATCACGTAATCTCCGCAACACACGACACGAACGTATATGAGATAAATTCTAAGTGGCAATCAGATTTTGGGAGAAGCGAATCACACAACTGTCATCAGAATTGTTTAACCAATACACAATGAGGATGAGCACCATGCATAAACACAATGGAAGATATGTAATCTTAATTATAATAAGCAGATCAGCACAGGTCACGCATAAACGTAAATCCAATTCACAAAATGTACTCGAGGTTCCCGTAGCCACACTGAAAAACTATCGCCCTATTCTTAGTGTCATAACATCCGGGCACTACAAATTGAAAGGCCATACTTTAATTTTACAAGTTTTTAGCTCATAAAGTGGTAAAACGCAAACTCCACATTAAAGATCATTTTCTTGTCAAAGTCAAAACTGTACATTCTTTCTTGCATTTTTTAAAGATATAGATTAAAAAGTTTTGCATATAGTCACACATACTATACAAGATATTTGATTGTGGCTTAAATGCTAAAATTTATCGATTCACTTCCAGGGGAAGTGGAGACCACCACACATCTGTAAGTATTTAATGAAAATTTGAACGAGTGTTGCGATTTTGCGATCTGTGTTCTAGATTGTGTAATTTCACAATACGCAAGCTTTAGCTCGCTCACTTTGACAAGCAGTCTTTTGCGATGACAGGTAATTTCAATCGAAGAGTTTGGTATTTTCTATATACAGTACAACGCAATTTGGATTCTCTGTGTGGAGACTATTATGAATATTTTCCGAATGAAATTTCCTTAAAACTCGAAGAAAGGGCCATCCGCGTCGACTAACCCGTTTCTCGAAAAAGCAACACGCTCGCGTGCGGTACCGCGTTAACGCGTCGGGCACAGAATCGCGTTCGGTTTCGGGTACGACAATGGGGAAACGTGGCCCGGCGTGTTGCCGAAACGTCTTAGAGGACGCGGATGACCCTTTGTAGCCCTTGTACCACCGCTGTACAAACTTAGCCGACTTGTCATCCACTTTGATGAAAGACTTCGGTTTCAAGGATAGGATGTGAAAAGATAGTCATCCCCGCGAATAATTCCTACATCTATTTGCGATGTACAGGGTGTTACCCTATAAAAGTCTACCCGCGCCGGCACTCCATGCTTGACAAACACACAATGCAGACACAACATTGTACTGTCTGCATGTAAAGCTCTTAGGGACAATCGACCATGCTAAATTTCCACGCGATTGAGCCCCGCGATGCGGAGTTATTACGCAAAACATGTGATTCCCGTAGTCAAAACAACCAAGATGGCGGTTTGTCAGAGGGCAGTTAAGATGCTGCTCCCCAGACGTATAACTCAAAGAGGTTTATTGGCACATAACGCTTTCCAAACACGGAAGCGAAATTGAAACGACAAGCAGGTTATGAGGAACCGCAGTTCCACATGGCTGGCTGCGTGATGTTGTGCGACTCGGGAGCGGCGTTGGCAACATCTGAAGTGCGCTTCGCAACACCGCCATCTTGGTTGTTTTGACTACGGGAATCACACATTTCGCGTTATAACTTCACACAGCGCAGCTCAATCGCGCTGAAATTTAGCATGGTTGATTGTCCTTAAGAGCTTGACATGTAGACAACACAATGTTGCGCGTGCATTGAGTATTTGCAAAGCACGGCATGCCGGCGCTGGTTGACTTTTATAGGGTAACACCCTGTACAATAAAATATATCGCGTTTGTACTATCTTATCTGACCTTGAGCGTCCTGTTTGCTGAAAGAAGGAATAGTGCCCCCACAACCCTTTGAGTGATAAAGCATGCGCAGTTGCTTCGCTTTGGTCGTATAGATAGAAAGATAATCTCTCCGGGCTTTGAAGAAAAACCGAGATCCTCTCACATCATACCGTACCTGTGTGTTGGATGCCTCCGTCAAAGTATAAGGTTTGTAGCGTTCGTTAGAATGAAAATTGTATAGTGTTCGATCAGAATAAGTCATGAAGATGATTTTATGATGGTTCTATGATAGAATATTTTCCTCTGTTGTTGTTTACGTGGCGCCACTTAGAGTGTTCCTCTGTTCTTCGGTATTAAGTCTGTGCTAGTCACAGTATTAAATTTGTAATATTTCTCGTTTTGATAGATTGTTTCGCTATTATTTTCCTGCATGTGTCTGTTGTGTAAGTGTTGGATGATGCGCAGGTTTGGCTCTCTATTAATGCTATCTGTTGATTCTGTTGTTTCTCATTATTTCCTCACGTCTGTGCTATTAACTTAATAAGAAATTGATTAACTGAAAGCTGTGCCATGTTGGAATATTAAACATAGATTCCCTATTGTGCTCAAAATTACTTAAAACACTTAATAATAAATATGATAACGAGGAAATTATTAGTGTTACGATAATAGTGATTGCGACTCAGACTTGTTATAATAAAACCTGTAATTTTGATTGTAATCGTATTGATTATTAATATCTTCTTTGATTAAATGTAGTGTTATAGATTTTATTTCCTCTTGTGTTCGTGTTCTTGTTGTCGTGTCGTTCGTGTCCCATGGTCTTCCAGGGTCTCTGCTGTTCACAATTAATTACATAGATCTATCGGCTCTTGTAACTAAAATCCCGCTATTGCAATGATGATGGTCACATCATATATATCATATAATAGGAATATTAGACTTTTTATAATAGAACTTGTAATTTTTATTGGAATCATATTGTTAAGAATATCTTCTTTGATTAAATGTGGTGTCCATTTCTCGTTTTGATATGGTATTGTTTAGCTATTATTTCCCTACATGTTGGAGGACATGTCTGTTTGGTTCTATATTAATGATATCTGTTGATCGTGTTGATTCGAATTATTTCCTTATGTCTGCGCTATCCACTTCATAAGAAACAGATTACATTTGTGTCATGTTGGAATATTAAACTTAGCTTCCATATTGTGCTCGAAATTGCTTACATCTATCAGAACTTGTAATTAAAACTCCACTGTTGCAATGATGGCACTTGCAGCTCCGGTGCGATCGCACAGTTCAGTTCGCTCTCCTGCAGATCAGGCCGCACCGTGTCGATAATGAACTGTACGGTGTCCTTCGAAAAACGGTATCGGGGCTTGAAACCGGTACCGCTCCATGTTGGAAAGGGATCTAGACGATCTCTGACAGTTCTCGTCCATGAGTAGCTTTCAAAATCGCCGAGCTGTTCGAGTTCGTTCAGTTCCCGCAGCTCCATCATAATTTCGCGATACTCGGCTTCGTAGCAGACGACCACGGTGCGCGTTGCGTGAGCGCAACTTTAAACTTTGGGTAACAAAATCCGCCTATTTTTGTCGAAATACATATATTTTTCTACTGTCACCAGATGTGTCTTTCGTATTGTTGTTTTTACGTTGATAATGCGCCATGCTACAGGATCGTTGCATAGCAGACGACACCTGAGCGCGAAATGGCAACGAAGCGAGTGAGGTCAGAAAACTGGGAGTTTGCCGACAAGCGTTATGTAGCAAAACTTGTGTTGGAGTATTTTCGCATTGTCGAGGAAAAGTCTGCAAACATATATACACTGAGAAAGAAAAAGGATGCGTGGCAGGCCATATCCGAACGCTTCAATGCCATGACCGCGTTTGGCCCGCGATCAGAAGATGCCATCAAGGGACAGTGGAAGCGCCTCAAATTGGCCGCAAAACAAAATGTTCGAATGTATCGGAAGCAGCACTGCGGCCCTGGCGGGGGCCATGATTTGAGCTGTCCGCGATAGACAAGGCTGCTGGTGGTGGTGATAGGGCTTGCCGTTGTCGGCCTCACGTATGTGGGCAACGTCACGACTCACGCCCTGGGGGAATGTGCGTCCTGGGCCGACTTCTAAGGGAACTGTGCCGACATATGTCTGAAAGCGTCTGAGGAAAACCCAGGAAAAACCCCAGACAGCACAGCCGGCACCGGGCTTCGAACCCGGGTACCTCCCAGTCTCGACGTGACATGGCCAGCACGCTAACCACTGAGCCACGGGAGCTTTTTTTTTCTTTTTTTTTCTTTTTTTTTCAATCAAACTGATTTTAATGTGTCAATGGTATATACAAGATGCGGTGTAGAACAATAGATATGTACACTATCTACATTACAGCCCTATAGTTTCCATTGACACTCTGCGAACAGGCCACGGGAGGTGGTGATAGACAAGGCCATTTGGGAGGCTCTACCGCGAGAATTTCACAAAGACACCAACGACGACGATGCAACTGCGGCAGAATCTGAACCGTAAGATAATGCACAAGGACAGCGTTCCTTCACAAGAAATGTTTTCTTTTTTCTTTTTCCTTTCCTGAAGACGAGGATCAGACGCGGCAGAAGAAACCCAGGAAGGTCTCAGGTTTGTAAACAGTTTGTCATCACAGGAGGCGGTACCTACTGCCATGGTTATTACCAATAGAATGACTAATATGCCCGTTCTGTTCAGCAGTCCCATCCTGTGTCCATCTGGTAGCATCACAGTAGCCCAACCAACGACACCAGTGGCCTCTGAAGTGGCCAGCAATACCACTACACCTTCACAAACTGCAACACAGGGACACAGGTAAGCACCTTGCAGCAATGTCAAGTGGTGCTGCCAAGTTCTTGGTCAGTCAGTTTCATATGTCGTTAGCTTCCTTACTTATATGCAGGGCCTGAGGTTCACACACATAATCACAGCCGCCTTGAATGATATTGTGCCAGTTCCTGCAAGCTACTACAGTAACAAATGCCTCACAGATTATGTCAAAGCTTTGAATGAAATAACATGAACATATAAACTTAACATCACATCGAATGCCATGCGCACCTTGCACATAGGCTACGTGCTTTAGCAGTGCGAAGCCTTTATTTTTCCTTTTCTCCCTTTTCCTTTTTGTAAGCGAGTATAGCAAGTCGGCTGCTGGAGCCAGGCTAACCTTTCCCCTCTTTCGTGTTTTTTGTTTTGTTTTGCAATAAACCTATATTCCCCCCAGTGCGAAGCAGCATATTGCCATGTGCATGTAGCAAACGGCATTTGTCACACTTATACAGCCATAAAAATGAGACACACTCAGCAAAGGCTTGTGCACGTCTGTACTGCAGAAGATGTTCCTCAAAAGCTATTTACCTATCATGCCGACTTAAGTAAGAATGACTGCAGCAAAAAGGTGCTATTGCCACCTCTCCCTTTGTCTTAGACAAAGATATTCAACGTGTACTTGACGTCTTATACTGTAACCAAAGTGCCTATACCCCTACATGTAAGGGCTATGCATCATTGTACAGCCGCACATCATTGTGTGAATTATGATATCACCGCAGCAGTAGGTTGTACCTGACACGGTCTAGACGGCAACTATACAGAATAGACCATTTCATTGCCGAGAGGCCTCATTTTATGAGAACACAAACAAAGTGTATGGTGTGTCTGCTGCACTCTCGTCTAACCACTCATATGTAGGAGAAGACGATGTGGCAGAGCAAGAGCAGGGCCTACTGCCACTCCAGCAACTGGGCACGCGCAGAAACTGGAAAGCCAGCAGCAGTATGATCACGAGCAGCACATGTTACAAATAGAAATCCTGCACATGCGACTGGAACAAGACAGGAAGATCAGCTCCCATCTTGAACGTCTGCACAGCTATGAGCTTGAAGCCAAAGACAAATCAATGCACTGAAACAAAAAAAAAGCAAGGCTAGAGGCACTTGACGACAACAGTTAAAACTTTGAAATGTTTTACTTCATTTAACAACGGCAAACAGTATTGCCTGCAGACAGGGTATATTCTGCATGTACATTCCACATGTTTTATTTTTCCTGTACACCCACACATATTTATGTATATCCATTGAATATTGTATATACATATATACATAGAGTGCTTTCTTATTCATACATTACTGACAACACCACTGTTGTTGATGACATTGTTATAGACGGCTGCATTTGTATGACATACTTGTAATGATGTTAATACTAATTCACTTTCCAATACTAATTACTAATACTAATTCAAACAACCAATAGGGTCTTCTGATCGGTTGTTGTCAATACATAATCTAACATAAGTATAACGTGATATATCGACCACACATTGATAACAAATAGATATGAACATTAGTGATGAACATTAGGAAAATGTAACCACATTAATGTTAGCAACAAACTCACGCAAATTATCAAGCGCGTGGTTCTGCAACAGATTGTTTAACATTAAGAAGAAGTGATTCATAGGATTAAGCTTGAAGAAAGAGTACGAATATAAACAAGTTACATCTTAGAGTATGTGACGGTACTGGAACAGTAAGTAAGTAAACTATGTTGCAGAATAATTTATCCATGTTGAACTGTAAATATGAACGGTTACGTTTCTGTAGCACAGTAATGTACCCCTCTCAACATAACGCATACCTGCTTTCTATTGTTGACAGCTGTCCTGGCATGATGGTGACACAGGTGTCACAACACTGCACCTTTACACTGGTGTGATCTCTGCACCCTTGTTGTGTAGCCTCATATCCTGTGTAGGGAAATCTTAAGAATGGAAAACACATCCCTGTGTAGTCAGGTCCATATACACCCAAATCCATGTTGCAATTATTCGTATCAATCATGAAGCACCAATGTCTCTAATTTAGCTGTGTTGTGCCTGTCTTCAAAGTGTTCTGAATAGCTGAATTCTGATAACCAGATTTTTCCTTTATGACATGTCCTGCATGGAAGGGTAACGGTAATGGTAAAGGAAACAGAAACGGTATATTAACCAAATTGGAGATGATAACGATAACGGAAACGGAAGCGCATACCACGGTCCTCCATTACTGGAAACAGAAACCGAAACGAAAATTATCGTCCGGTATTCAATTTGGGTAATGGCTATTCCTGTTGTGCGATGAAAGTTGAGTGACTTTCCATTTTTGTTTTTGTATTTTGATGACTCCATTCCCTGTAATGCTCACATAGTATACGAGAGCATGGAAAGAAGGCACAATAATGAATCTCCAGGGTGCATCACCCGTTTACCTCGTCCCAGTCCTCGGAACTCCATAACATCAACACACGACTATATGCCACCATAGCACGAGAATGAGAACCTACGATTTTTAGTTACTTATTTCGTACTTTTTTTCATTTCACCGTGACCATGGCAGTATTATTTACTTCTCAGAGCGCCCGGTTATGAATGCGACATTGGATGAAGGTTATGCCCATCTTGAGTTGCTGGACTCCGAGTGACCAAAGACATGTTACTACATGATTCATTTTAAGGCTTGCAAGATGTGCGCATCCCAACGATGCAATATTACTTGTGTAGTGTGTACTCGTGACACCGTAGCAGCACTTGGGCAAAACAGGGTGCTAATAGAGCCGGACTGGCTGTCCTCCCGCAGCTCTGTAACAGCCGTTCCGTTATCGGAAGCAGTAACGGAAACGAAATTGAAAGGCCGGTATCAGAAACGGATAACGGAAACAAAACTATAGCAGTAACGAAAATGGAAACGATAACGAAAATACGTCCGTTATCCTTCCCTGATGTCCTGTGCGTTACTAGTGTGGAACAGGGACTCTCATTCCACACCAACTCTCCTCTGCTTTGACTTGCACTCCACCCCTAAGTGTACAGTAATTAGTGGAGGATGAACAGAATACGGGAATATTATGACCACAAATTTCTAATGTAATTAAGAGTGTGTCATCAGAGTCATGACAAATGATTCTAACATATATAGATCTGTCACTCGAAAGCCTGCAGAAAAGAGTGCATAAATGCTGCTGCAGTGCAACACACCATCGCACACATGTACAGTTGGAAAGATTAAAGCCCATCATCACCACCAGGAGAACATGTGGTATCTCATGCGCACACTGCATGACCGACACCAAATGCCTTGTGCTGTATGATTGTGCAATAGTTACATCTGCTTATTTATTATGTATTTATTATGATTGTTATACAAATATGTGGCTGGCATTAGCTTAGACTTATGGCATACCGTGCCATCTCCCCCCAACGTAAGAAAACCCACTGAAACGCACTAAAACCATCACTGTAAGAGCAGAAACCGTATAGCTTCAGGAATCTTGTGGTTGTGCGTGCATATTTTTTCTTTTGTTATAAGCAGGAACTTCACAAAACCTCTGTTTCTTGTTTGAACCTCCTTCCCACACCTTCTGTAATGCACCCTTAGGGGTGCATAAAGTGCAATAAAGTGGAACAGAATAACTACTTGCTCTTCAAGGGTGCCAACGTAAATGTGTTTGCTCAAAATCTGTGAAACCGTTGCTTTTGGGTGCTGAAGAAGACCGAATACAAGAACAAGAAGTCTGAATTAAAAACTTGAATAAGGAGTGATTTCACAGAGCGCAGTGCATGATGCAGTTGTCCTTGTCGTCGTTCTTCTCTTCGCGTGTTTTTGCTGTCTACACACCATGAAATCGTACCAAGTACCCCGCCTTCATACGCTCTTTATTGTGTGATGTCCTGTTGGGAGCAGTATTGTAGCATGGCATGAGCTGTGGGGAGTTTTTGCGCATTATAGGTGGTAATGGTCTGGCATGTAATGGTGTGATGATAATGCTAATCAAATTGTTTACAATGCCAGTACAAAGTCGAGAGAAGCTTCTAAAGAATGAGCATGGAAAAATAGATCTATCCCCAACAAAGTGTGTGAAAGTGTTTCCTCAATAATATATGATTTCGAACAAATAAGCACAATGCAATTATTGAATAAGAGAGCAGCACAGCCTCGTTTGTAGCTGGTGTTGCAACTGTTGCTGTGTGCGATTTTTTTTAGTCCATTCCTGTTTGCTCCATCCTTGAAACACTACGATTGAAACAAATATAAGACATCCTTGTTTATACGAGGTTTGGTTCATTTTAACATCAAGTAGAATATTGTTTATATTTTGTTTACAAGGTCTCAATAAACAACAAATTCAGAATGGCTCGGATGTAGTGTAATGGCATTATTGTGTGGCATTTTATTTTTGCAATTATGACGCCTGTGATGTCAAGTGCATCATATCAGATGCCAAGTACGCTCAATAACTGTAATGACAAGTATATACATTCGGTACATTTTCATTTTGTGAAATTTCATCGAAGCAAGAGACAGTCACAACATAATGATGAATCTTTGTTGGCTGAACAGAACAATCAATTTAGTGTTTGACGATTTGTACAATAATCTTATATGCAGACATAAAAGAGGTCAGAGCACCGCACTGACAGGGGTTTACAACACTAGCAACTTCCACGCTCACAAGCAGGGACGCCCTGGGTAACATGACGAAAACAGCGTTAAACAAACAAACAAAAGACACATACACACACGGGATGAGGACTTATACAAGGTAGCCTCCTAAGTACGTTTTCCGTATGAGTCACGCTCCAAAGAAACACAGCCAGCAAAGAGATGCCTAGCGCGCTGCAGATATGGGACACGTTGAAAGCACCACGTCGATTTCTTAAAACTACAACACCGTAAAAGTTATGCGTGTTTGAGACCTATGCAGGAAAAGGCCACCCTTGCATCAATGTTCTTTCTGTTTACATAGCCTACCGTGATCAAGCACTTGCACACACGTTGCGAACATGACATGAGCTCGAAAGCGTATAAAGGACGCTGCTGGAATGCCCCAGCAATCGAGAGGCTATCCTGATCGTTGCGATTCACCACACAGGTTGCACAACAGACTATAAACAAGCGATGGTCGATACGGATAGAGTTATTATACGCAACCACAATCGACGAGAGAACACCGACAAAAGCACAGCGATCACCTCCGCGAGTATACGTACTGCTGCCTTTCAAATAACATGGCAAACGCTCTCTTTGTACACTTTTTTAGCGACCTTATCAACCATATATCGCAGAGCTTTTCATTAACAAATACAGAGATAGGCCTGGCCTAACCGCCGAATACCGACACCCGCCCATAATCCATAACCACCTGCAGCAGCGCGGCCTGAACTTTTCTTCTGTTAACCACCTCATAATAAAAATAAAAATAAAAAAGCAAGCGGGAGCCTTCCTTTCCGCAGTCCTGTCGCCTGCCACTTTCTCCCTTCCTTCAACCACCTCGTGACAATGTGAATAATGCGCATGCGTTGTGGTCAACCCTTGGTCCGCTCTTCATAGCCGGAGAGACCACGTGATCGATTAAAACCCGACGTCACTAAACAATGGCTTAAACTCGCTTGGTGAATACGGGAAATAATGTCAAACCCGAGCCCATGCCGGGCCCACAAAAAAAAATGCTATAACCCCCCCCCCCCCCCCCCCCCCGTGCAGTGTTCTAATTTCCAGTCCATCTGCGAGAAACATCACGGGCGTTTGCGTGACTCCACTGTTGGCACGGTGAAACGAAACTTTGGTATGACGTGCGTTGATCCCTACCACCTTATCGCTACCATTTCCGATTACTCTTCCTGCTGTGTTTGATTCTAGTGCTTATTTGGGCAGGGTTTACTAACCATCTTTTGTGTTAAGAACGATAAAATACCTCAGTGGAGGGGACACAAAGAGACACAGACAGGCAAACAGAAATTTTATTTGACAAAGAAACACCCTTATAACGCTATGCAAGTAGATCAGCCATTCGCGCAGCCCCTCAGCTTTTCCCTTTCCCGTCCTGCACGTAGAGCAGTCCTGCTCTTAACTGCTCTTAATTAAGTTGCAATTAAAATATTGCACTTAAATGAGGTACCACAACAACTACACGTGAGATCCACATGGCTTCGCCTTTTCACCATAGTTTTGCGGCCCATCTGCGAATGCCCCCTTATTGCTGTTTTCTCAGTGGACAGACGCTTTGTCACGTGTTTTCTCCAACCCTTTCTTTCTGTCATGCGCAGAGACATACTGTCGTAGTGTACTGGAAGACATGGTTTCCCACAAAACAACTCCGACCTTCCTTATCACAAACCCGAATCCTGGGTTATTTTATCGCTTTTAACAACAACAACAAGAACATAGATGAATGGATGATGATGATGTGATGACGTTTACTACAAAGGGCCCGGTTTTTAACGTTTTTGTCACCTTTCGTATCATATCACAGGTCACATGCGCTTGGTGCACACTCGCGCGAATGTCACTCTGTTGCCTCCACCAAATGTTCTGAAATTGAGCATTCTTCGCTTTTCTGCTTGTTGTTCATTCTTTTTACATTGGGGGGGGGGGGGGGCGGCACTCGGCAAAGTTTTTTTTTGGCGGTGGCGTGAAGTGACCGTAACAGGCACAATTTGGAATAGAGCACTGCAATCTACTCCTGATGATGCCAAGAACAAACTGGAGTACATGATACGGTGACAACAGAGTAACAAGTGCGAAGTGCCGTTGACCGAATTTGTTTTCGTAGCGTTTTCGTTTTAGTACATCGTACGCTAATACCTTTGCGCACGGAAGGGATAGCGCTGGGTGGTTCTGCGCACTGCGCGAAGCTCTCTTTCTGTTGCGGGCGTGCGCAGAAGCATCAATGCTGTCCCTTCCGTACGCAAAGGCGATGGCGTACATGTACTAAAACTAGATTGAGAAGTGTTAGTAGACCGCTACCGGGAGCCCGGTAGGTTACCGCGTCTACCGCACCCTATCTCACTAATATCTATATGCAGCAACTGTGGTTGATGCAAGTTTCAAGTTTAAGTGCAGTGCAATGAGAGTAGAGGGGCTTCAAAGTTTATGTACACATTGCCCTTTAATCATGTGCAATTCAACTCCATTGCAGTACAACACCTCAGATATATTAGTAGGTCAGCATGCGGAACATAGCAAGGATTTTTTTCCTTGTGCGTCATTGCTCACTTATGCTCTCATGTAACCTTGGTAACTAATTGGGCAGAATATTTAGAGTGCATGCTTCTATATGGCAAAGGTCGTCCTTGTGGAGCCACGTAACAGCTTTTATTGTCTGAAAGCAAACAAAAACTCAGGAATACAAAGTTGTTGTGATTAAATGTGTCCATAACAGATAATTTGCGAGAAAGAAAGGATCTCCAGAATATCTGTGCTTGTACCATGCACAAAAGCTGTCAGTCATTGGTCATGGTTATGTACCTGCGATAGTTAACCTGCAAACGTAATGATGCTTCAAAATGTTTGCAGCCTCCTTTAGCACATTGCTGTGTAGTGTCTTTTGCGGAAGCAGCCCTATAAAAGCATATATACTGTTACCAGATGATACATCAATACAGAAGTAAGCAGCTATCCCTTTGCAGCAGTAGTAACACGATATCCGAAGAACTGTTTTTCATCGGTCTATGCGGCTGTGGCATGCTGAAATCATCAACACATTTCAGTTTCGTCCGTGCTTGCATGCCACAGCAGGGGAAATGGGGAACTCGTTAGCTTCTGTTCCGGTATATGTTCATAATCTGGGAGCGTAAAATCTGCTCAAATTCCGTGGTGAGTATGATTGCAACAACATGCAACATCTCGATGCCTCGGTAGTATCCATACAAAAGCCGCAAGACGCTAATGCACTTGATGATCAGTCCCATTGCACTGTAAAATGTATCTGCGAAGAGATCATACCAGGAAGAGTTACTGCGATGGTTGATATCATGCCATTGTGTATAACATCTGAATTTCTCAATCTGGGCTCGCAACGACCATCTAGCATGTCATTGCACTTACAGTACAATGACAGGGCGCTTACAGTGTGTATCACAGGAGATGACGCTCATGATAAGCGCTATAAGCACTATTTATATATTCGTTTTCGAAGATCCACATTGCTGTTTGGCCAACCACACCAGCCCTCTCGGTCCCTTGGATTGGTATATGAATTTTACCCAGTGGCACATGTCGATGTCACTCACTTTGGCTATACTTTGACAGTGTGTTTACGTTTGCCATGGAGAGTTCGCAATAGCGCCGTCTAAAAATAACTGCCGCATTTCGTGCCCGCGACCGTGCATTTAACACGCTAGTTTCGCTTACAAAAGGAAAAATAAACGGGAATAGCAAGTCGGCTTCTGGAGCCAGGCTAACCTTTCCCCTCTTTCGTGGTTTTTTTTTTGTTTTGTTTTGCAATAAACCTAGATTTCCCTCCCCCCGCTAGTTTCGCTTAATTTTTACAAGCTCGACTTCGAAATAGTGCACAATCGCTGACCGCAACCGCTTTATGATAGTTTTTTTCACCATACACGTTCACAGCTGCAACGTACTTAGACCGACGTTTAACTAGCCCCTCCCCTAGTTTAAAATACGTCCCATTCAAATACATGGGGCTTAAACCACTGGTTTATGTAGCTTGGGTGGATAATCGAAATGAAATATTCCAGGCAAATATTCGTCCCATTGTTATAAAATCCGTCTCCTGGGCGCGTCTATTAGCTACCTCCACACTGGCCATACTTTGTCCCCCCTTCTCTCTTCTGTCTTCTGTCTCTTCTTCTCCCTACCTACTACTGTTCCTTCCTTACTGATTGTGTGGGCACGGACTGTCTGAGAATGTTCAGCGAACGGTGCATGAGCTAGCTTAGCTGCAGTGGAGTACAAGTTGACTACCATCTTTCAGTGGAATTCGAGGAGTTTGCCGTCTAAGCTCCCCGATTTCCGCCAGTTCGTGTGGCGGCACAAGTTCCCCTTGATATGCATCTCCGAAGGCAGGATATCCGAGTCTTTTCGCTTATCTGGCTATACAACGCACGTCTCCAAACCTGGTGAAGGTCAAAGCCCTGCAGCCCTTTTCGTTCGCTCTGACATACCCGTCATACATAGACCCTTGCAAACGAATGGCAGAGGAGAGTGCGTCAGCTGCACAGTCCGTTTGGGCTATGTGGACGTCACTGTTCTGTCTCTTTACTTGCCGCCGGCGTCAGCCTTCAACACAGACAGTCTCGAAGAAATACTTCACTCTCTTCCTCCTCCCTACGTGCTCTGCTCTGCGGGGACTTTAATGCCCACAACATTATCTGGGGAAGTACGCGCTCTGATGCGAGGGGCCGGCAGTTACCGTCTCTGTTTGCGTGTTTGGATCTGTGCCTCCTCAATGATGGGTCAGCAACATTCATTCAGGCAATGCGCCTGTCTTCGTGCTTGGACCTTACGGCAGTGTCTTCATCTATAGCGCGGCGCTTCTCGTGGCAAGTTGGTGCAGAACTCAATGGCAGCAATCACCACCCTGTGCTGATTAATATTCGTGGTGCGCAGCGCTCTCCGCTTACACGCTGCATCAAGAACTCCGACTGGAACGCCTTTCGGTCCACCCTTGAGTCGGCCTTCAGAGACCAGCAGCTGGAGCATCTGACTCTTTCCCCCTTGGCTGAAGTCGTAACCGATGTGATGACTCGCACCACAACGGCGCGCCGTGTCCCCATCGCCTTCTCAGCTATTGGTGCAGTGTATGAACGGTTGCGTGCTATTCGTCGTCGAGCTGAACGGAAAGCTCGTCGTTCCGATCTCCCGTGTCACATCGCTGAAGCACGACGCATTCAGGAGGTCATACAGAGACACCTGGCCACCCTTGCAAGAAACCGCTGGCGGCGCTTTGCGAGCTCTTTGTCTCCGCGGACGCCACTTTCCAGAATATGGAGCGTACTCAGGGCACTCTCCACACCTGTTGCTCAAAGGCGCCCTTTTCAAGCACTCGCGCTAGCAACCTCACGCTCGGAAATCGACGTTGCAAACGAATACTGTGCCTGTCTAACGACAGCTTCGATATCGCAGGGATCGTCAGCTCGTGCCATTCCGGTCGTCCTGGAATCCTCGCAGGAGCAATGTCTGGATGTTCCGTTCTCCTTCATGGAGTTGGAGGCTGCCCTAAAGAGATCACCCCCTCACACCTCTCCTGGGCCTGACTGTATTACGTAGAAGGCCCTCCAAAATCTACCCCTTCATGGCCGACACGCACTCCTTAGACTCTACAATAATTGTTGGCGGGATGGTGTTTTCCCAGCAGAATGGAAGAATGCAATGATAGTGCCGCTCCTGAAGCCAGGCAAGTCTCCACACGCCATTGATGCCTTCCGCCCAATTGCCCTCACCAGCTGTGTCGGGAAGGTTATGGAACGGATGATATCCGCACGATTGAACTGGTATTTTAAGAGCACCCGATTCTTTCCTGAAGCTATGGCTGGTTTCCGGCAAGCGCGGTCCGCGATTGACAATGTCATCGATCTCGTCTCCTCCATCCAGCAAGCAAAGTCTGATGGGCTCCTAACGGGCGCTGTCTTTCTGGATGTAGCGAAAGCATACGACAGTGTTCTCCATAATGTTGTAGTCGCGTCGCTTCAAGAAGCTGGTGTGGGCGGCTGTACCCTCGCCTGGTTGCAAGCCTTCCTCTCTGACAGGTCTCTGTTCGTACGCACAGCAGATGGTGACAGTGCCAACTACTTTGTGCATCGTGGAGTTCCACAGGGGAGCGTCCTCAGCCCGCTCCTGCTTAATGTCATCCTGGCGCATCTCCCTTCTCTTCTGCCCAAGCATACCCATATCACGATCTATGCCGATGAC